>NW_027256897.1:12897516-12947516 GCF_029215685.1 Pituophis catenifer annectens | reverse complement strand
GGGCGGGGTGCATGCATGGGTCCGCACACACATTGCATTTTGTGGGTTAGTACACGCATTTGCACACTGACGCATGCGCTTTGGGCACTCAGTCCAGAAAAGAGTAGCCATCCCTGGTCCTAGAATGAGTTGATACGGCTTTGGGTGAAGGAACTATGTCAGGAGGCCATATAGTACCAGGTTCTCGCAACACAGCCTGGAAATGCCCTAGTGTTTGCAATTACCCATGTTTGGGTAATTGCAAACACTAGGGCATTTCCAGGCTGTGTTGCGAGAACCTGGTACATGCATGTTTGGTTTGTGTTAACCATGGCCAATTTTGCACCTGACATAAATTCAAAATTAGGTTACTTCAGGAATCAAATTAAGATGTTGTGCAGCATTATTACTGTCCCACAGCAATGGAAAGCACCGGTGAGGTCCTTGGTGCTCTCTGGGCTTGGTTCCTTTCATGCAGACGTTTCTTGACCCAACTAGGTGACATGATCAGTGCTAGAAGGGAGTGGAATGCACTCCTTGTAATATACAAATGGCTTTCCCTGTCTGCGTTGGTAAGATGTTCTTGGTGGTTCCTTAATTGGGAACAAATTAACAAATTAGGTTGTTGTTTACTATTTGCTTGTTGGTCTACTATTGATATTGGTGTTACTAGACCAACAGTCAATCATTGAACCATACCGCAGTCAAGGAACTAGCAAATCAGACAATCTAGTAATAATTAACAGCTTGATCAAGGAATCACCAAGAATCCGCCCGTCTGCACTGACAGGGCAAGCAACCAATAGGTAAGCAGACAGCAAATTCCACTCCCTTCCAGCACTGATGATGTTATCTAGTTGGGTCAGGAAATTTCTGTGAGAAAACAATCAAGTCCAGAAAGCACCATGGACAACACAGTCCAATCCTGAGCTACAAATATATATATTTTTTCCTAATAGAAAGCAAGTTACGAAGCCATGCAGATTTTCGGTTCATCATTTGGTCCACAAATGACAAACCAGTTTCAGAAGCTGGTTGGGGCAGAATCTGCCATTTTGTTCCATGACTCTTGAATTTAGCTTTCAAAGCCTCTGTTTTCTCTCTCTCTCCCTCCCTCCCTCTCTCTCCTCTCTCTCTCTCCTCTCTTTCTCTCCCCTCCTCTCTCTCTCTCCTCATTCTCTTTCTCCCTCCCTCTCTCTCTCTCCCTCCCCTCCTCCCTCCCTCTCTCTCCTCTCTTTCTCTCCCCTCCTCTCTCTCTCTTCTCTTTCTCTTTCTCCCTCTCTCTCTCCCTCCCTCCCTCTCTCTCCTCTCTCTCTCTCTTTCTCTCCCCTCCTCTCTCTCTCTCCTCTTTCTCTTTCTCCCTCTCTCTCTCCCTCCCTCCCTCTAATCTCTCTCTCTCTCCTCTCTTTCTCTCCCCTCCTCTCTCTCTCTCCTCTTTCTCTTTCTCCCTCCCTCCCTCTCTCTCTCCCTCCTCTCCTCCCTCCCTCTCTCTCATCTCTCTCTCCTCTTTCTCTTTCTCTCCCCTCCTCTCTCTCTCTCCTCTTTCTCTTTCTCCCTCTCTCTCTCTCTCTCCCTCCCTCTCATCTCTCTCTCTCTCTCCTCTCTTTCTCTCCCCTCCTCTCTGTCTCTCTCCTCTTTCTCTTTCTCCCTCCCCCCCTCTCTCCCTCCTCACCTCCCCCCTCCTTTTTGCATGTTTTTAGGTCTGAAGTTTGTGGATGGGGATTATCTCATTTCTGACAGTTGTAAGCAGCTCTAGCAGTGGGATTAAAATGCTTTTTTTAAAAAAATATACAAACCTGCTTGCTAACTTCAAAGATGCATCTGGCCAGCTGCTGATGGAAACCAAGTTACAGAACTTTGACACGATCTCATAAATCTGACCTTCTTAAAGCTAACATTACTAATATATAACAGAATAAGAGAGTTGGAAGGGACCTTGGAGGTCTTCTAGTCCAACCTCCTGCACAAGTAAGAGACTGTATACCATTCTGGATAAATGGCTGTCCAATCTCTTCTTTAACACCTCCAGTGATGGAGCAACCACAATTTCTGAAGACAACCCATTCCTCTAATTAATTGTCCTCACTGTTAGGAAGTTTCTCCTTCATTCCAGGTTGCTTCTCTCCTCGATTAGTTTCCATCCGTTGCTTCTTGTCCTGCCTTCAGGTGCTTTGGAGAATAGGTTGCCCCCTCTTCTTTGCAGCAGCCCCTCAAATATTGGAAGACTGCTATCATGTCCACATATTAAAAATATTGATTTATGCCAGAACCATGCATTTTCAGTGGATACTCTCACACAGGCTTTTGGCCTTTTTAGCAAATTGTTTTAGCTGTTGGCTAAAATCAGAACAAGCAGTAAACTCTGTGGATTAAATAAGTCACTATCGGTAGGTTCACATAGCATACTAAGCCTTAAATCCTTCTTGTAACAACTACAACAGCAAAGTCTTCAGTCTGGGTGAGACAGCACAGCTGACAGGGCTACAAAATCTGCTTTTTTTTTTTTTGCTCACGTGTTTCTTGGAAAGTACTACCACTATATTCCAGGCGATTCTTGGTATCATCTATGATTAATGTTTGGTAAACCAGGTTTCAACCCAGCAGCAACTGTCAATGAGCATGTTACGATCGTTGTGTTTAATGGGTACAGCGGACAGGATTGCTTGGAAAAACCCAGATTAATTCTCAGCCATCTATTTATTAACATGCCATGATTATTTCAAGATGGGTTCCCCCTAGCCAGCCCAATGGGCTCTAATTTTGAAACAGCTCCAGATAAACACTGCTGTTGCCATCCCTCATTAAATGGTTTAGCATAAGGGTGTCAAACTCAATTTCATTGAGGGTCACATCAGGGTTGTATTTGACCTGGGGGGGAGTTGGGGGCGTGGCCAGTATGGGTGTGGCCCTTGACGTCACTCATGTTGGGGGCACCTGTGGTGGGCTGAGTGCTATGCCAGCGACAACGGGCTCCCAAGCTCCGTTTCAGCTGCAACAGCCTCCTGCAACCATCTGCCAGTGGAAACAGAGCTCAGGAGGCCTGCCCGTGGCCCTCAGCTCCGTTTCGGCTGTGACGGCCTCCTGCAACCCTCTGTCAGCAAAAACGGAGCTCGGGAGGGCTACCCCTGGTCCTCCCAAGCTCCGTTTTTGCTGGCAGAGACACTGCAGGCTGGTCCTTTGATGTTTCCAGGGTGGCCCTGTGGGCCAGATCTAAGCATCCCCACGGGCCGGATTTGGCCCCCGGGCCTTGAGTTTGATTCCCCTGGTTTAGCACATGAATTCATTCAGTGTTGGCTGCAGGAAGGAGACCAAAGACAGCAAGGTGGCAGAAGGATGTTCTGTAGGAAGAAATATCCTTTTGGGTTCAGCTCCAAGTGGAGAAAAAGACACTGGAAACATGGAGACTGCTTGGAAAGATGGTTTAATGGTGGACAGGATCACATGGTTTGAGTTCCTGAACAGAAAAGGCGCGAGATACAGCGAGTCTCCGGGTTTTATGCCCTCTCTGGCTTTGAACTTCCTGGGGCCCAGAAAGAGTATCCTGATTGATTGTCAGACTCCCAGGGGGTGGGGGTCTTAGCTAGCCTTGCTGGCTGATGTAATCTTCCCAGGTGCCATCTGGTGAGTTTCTGTTGCTAGATGGGTCCCATTGTGTTAGTTTCTGTTGCTAGATGGGTCCTATTGTGTTGCAGATGATGGTCCTTTGACAAAGGATTGACTTTCTGCCTCTGGCCCATTGACAAAGGGTGGGGGGCAGGAAGATGGGAGCTGCTTCGTCTTTAAAATATGCTTCTCCATTTCTCATCCAGGGAAACATAATATTCTGCTTTTTTAATATTTCCCAAAATATTTCATTCTTCTAGGAAAGGGGTAGGTGCTACCTTCCTACAGTTCCATCTGCCATCTTGCTGATTTTGACCCTTTGTGAACAGCGTTGGATGCCTCAAATCCCCTCCTATCCAAAGCTTTCTATTGGGTTTGTAACGCCCACAAACATTTTCAAAAGAGCAAAGGAGCAAAAATAGGCTCTCCTGCTTGAGCAAGGGGCTGGACTAGAAGACCTCCAGAGCCCCTTCCAGCTCTATTCTGATACAAAAAGCCACCTGGTCTTCGTTATCCCCTTTGTATAAAACAAGAAAACAAAAACCAAAAAAGGATAAAGACTTGAACTCTTTTCCAGTTGGAAAATCTTGAGAATTTCAGGGAAAGCCAAGAAAACAAACAATTGGATCCTACAGCAAGCCAAGCCGGAGTTGCCTCTTGAGGCGCAAATGACCCGTCTCAAATTGTCATATTTCAGTCGCATTATGCAAAGACCCAACCACCATGGGAAGTCCACAATCCTGGGAAAGGCAGAAGGAAAGAGAACAGGGTAGCAAGCAGCAAGATGGCTGGCCCATCAAGATGGTCCAATTTTGGGACACGCGAGGGATCCGCTCTCAGAACTGAAAAAGCTTGGTTGAGAAGCGAAACGTTTTCAAAGAAAAAAACCAAGAAGCCCCAGTTGCCTTTTGGAGAACTTGGGACAACCGTGTCCTGGATGATGGAGAATCCCCATAGACAGCATTGGGACATGTGAGGGATCAGCTCAGGGTAGATTCTCCTGGGGGGGAAAAATTCTATATGTGTGGTCCCTTAGAGTCAACACTGACTTGATGGCATCTAATCAATCAATTAATTAATGGGAAGAATTTAAAAAAAGGTGTTGGCTAGCAAAGTGATGAGTCCACCATCAAAACACCCCAAACCCCAGGTTGGGGACAGATCACCTAGGGGAGAACTTCTTCTATGTGGTTGCTAAGAGTTGACACCAGTGGTGGAATTCAATTTTCTTTACTACCGGTTCTGTGGGCATGGCTTGGTGGGCGTGGCAGAGGAAGGATACTGCAAAATCTCCATTCCCTCCCCATTCCTGGGGGAAGGATATTGCAAAATCTCCATTCCCACCCCACTCTGGGGCCAGCCAGAGGTGGTATTTGCCGGTTCTCCAAACTACTCAAAGTTTCCGCTACCGGTTCTCCAGAACCTGTCAGAACCTGCTGAATAGCACTCCTGGTTGACACCGACTTGATGGCACACAGTCAATCAATCGATCAACAATCTCCACCATCCTTTAAAACAGGGGTCTTCAACCTTGGCAACTTTAAGACTTGTGGACTTCAACTCCCAGAATTCCCGGCTGAGGAACTCTGGGAGTTGAAGTCCACAATTCTTAAAGTTACTAAGGTTGGAGACCCCTGCTTTAAAATATTTTGAATAATCCCATTACCTCTTGAGAATTTCAGAGGTTAAGTCAGGTCAGCCACCCAACGCTGAGGCAATATTAATAAAGCTCTTGTTCCAGAAATATTTCAGATGGTTGATGAGATTAATTTCAAACTTCAGGGTAGGCTAGGAAGTGACGTGCCTTACAAAAATGTTTTATTTGTATCTACACAGAAATTATTTGTCCTCATGAATGAGCTGGTAGCCATATACATTGCTTTATTAAATAATATTTATTTATTTAAAATATATATATTTATCCTGACTTTATTATTTTTATAAATAACTCAAGACAACGAACATATCTAATGCTCCTTCTTCCTCTTGTTTTCCCCACTACAACAACCTTGTAAGGTGGGCTGGACTGAGAGGCAGAGTTTGAGTTTTGGGGTCCACACACAGCCTGCGAGGAAGCTCTGGTTGGGCAAGGGGGACCTTGGGCTGCAAGGCCCCCCATTGGTTTTCGACTTCTTCCTTGCCTCCCCAGAAGAGAGAGGGAAAGGGGGCACAAGAAGGAGCCAGGCGGGCTGGTTGTGGAGGGGCCGGCTTTCTGAAAACACAAAGGCTGCTGGCTGGGGGCCAGATATAATAGCGAATCCTCCTCCTCCCTTCCTTCCCAGGCGATCGCGCTCTCCAATTAGCCAAGCGAGCAGAGACCCAGGCATCCGAGAGAGGCCATGAGAACACGGGGGAGGGCGGGGACCGGGAGGCGGGCATCCTGGCATCCTTGCAGCCCCTGGGCTTCTCTGGGGTTTCCTGGAGGCTGCAGCGTTGGGCACCAGTCAGCTGGTCAGCTCAGGGCTGCTCCTGAGGGAGGCGTCTGCAGATGGCCTTTGGCACCTCGGAGGCACCAGAGCCAACCTCTCTCCCCACCAGACCTACACACACACACACAAACAGCTGGGATGTAGATGCAGGGATGTTGGCATCAGACACAGTTCCCAGTCGTGGGGAGAATGGGCATACAGTATATCCCACAGCAGCTTTCTTGTGTGTATGTATTGTAGCAACTCCAATAGTGGAAGATTGCCGTCATGTCCCGTCCCGTTCCCCCAGGTCCTTCTTCTCTTTAGACCAGCCATCCCAAAATCCTACAGTCCTCCTTTGTATGTTTTCTCTCTCCAGGCCCCTAATCAGTGGTGAAATCCATTTTTTTTTTACTACCGGTTTTGTGGGCGTGGCTTGGTGGGCGTGGTGTGGCTGCTCAAAATTTCCGCTACCGGTTCTCCAGAACCTGTCAGAACCTGCTGGATTTCACCCCTGCCCCTAATCATCTTAGTTGCTCTGCGCACGCGCAGAGGGTCCGCATGTGCACGTGATGCATGGCACATGCACTTCCGAACTGGTAGGGAAGGTTTCACCCCTGAGGCGCACGCCCATGCACGGTGGAGCTGACCTAGATGTGCCTGCAGACATCGCTTCGTGTGCCACCTGTGGCACACGTACCATGGGTTCACCCTCACGGGCCTAATCCATCCTTGTGCTTTTGGTTTTCCCTGCCTAAGTGCAAAACCTTGCTTTTCTCCACATTAAGTTTAAATCCAGGGATGATTTTTGCCTTGCAAGACGCTCAAAAACCCCGGTGGCTCCAGCCAGCCCCATGCAGGAGGACAAGCTCCAAAGTGGCGTGTAGCAGGTCTGGAGAAGGCTCCTTGGGCAGGAAACCCCCTCAGGGTGACAAGAAAGACCCAATGACATCAAAGGCTGTTGTTTGCGGGAGACAATAAACAGGAAAGGGACAGGCAGCAGAATCAATTGCAATTGTCCATGAGAAAACAGGAGCATTTCATTCTCCAATTTCAGAGGTTTCTGTTGAAAATCCCGACAGCCTCCAAAGTTTCTCAGCCAAAACGGTTGGCCTAAAAAAATGCCATAGCTCTCCTTCTCTCTTGGGGTCTCTCTTTTAGGACACACTTGGGGATAAAAAGCAGAAGGCAGAATCCGCTTTGCTTGTGGCTGCAAAGTGGCATAAAAGTTTTGCCACCCTGAAGTTTTTGCAATGCCTCCTCAACAACTCTTTTCTGCTGCCGGAACTCACACCTTTGTTCTTGGCCGTTTTCAGAGCCATGCGATAATTGTAATTCACCCAATGGCAGTTTGTTGCCTTCAGTTCATAGCTGGGTGACTGAGGTTGTATAATACCAGTAGTCCACAACTGAGCCCAAAATTTACGTTGCTAAGTGAGAAGTCTGTTAAGTTGAGTTTTGCCCCATTTTATGACTTTTCTCGTTTTGTTAAGTGAATCACTGGAGTTGTTATCAAGGATAAAAGTACAGTAGTGGCCAAAAATTGTGGAAACCTTTTGGGAAAAGTGTATTTTCTAAAACTAGCTAATAACACCACTTTTTTGTTTTTGGAGTAATACCATAAAATTATACATCAATGTAAAGATAATTTAATCAAGAATGTAATGCAATAACTTTTATGAAGGATTTGCTATTAGAATAGCCGCTACAGTATAAAGAAAAAAAGTGAAACATGTAGAAAAAACGAGATATCCATGTATATCTCCCATGGCCCATGGCCCATGTCCAATGATCCCCATGTCAGTTAATACTAATACTTAGTTGGGTAACCTTTAGCATGAATTACGGCCTTACAATGTCTTCCCATGGAGTGAACCAAGACTTTTAGTTCTGCAGCTGTTTGAAGATTGAATGATGGCTTCTATTAACTGGGTTTTATTGCTAGGTCACTTCTGACTAACCAGTTTCTTTAGTTGGCTCCCTAGATTTTCTTCAATTGGGTGAAGGTCTGGGCTATTCGCAGGCCATTCCAGCAGTGGAATAGGATTATCTTGAAACTCCAAAAAAAAAAGTGGTGTTATTAGCCAACCTCAAAAATACACTTTTCCCAAAAGGTTCCCACAATTTTGGCCACTACTGTACATGCAGGGAGAGCAACAATTCTGATTCTGCTTTTGGCTGGACTTAATTGGGACAGTTCTTGGCAACTTGCCTCCAGAGGTTGTGAATGCTCCAACACTGAAAGTTTTTAAGAAGAGATTGGACAACCATTTGTCTGAAATGGTCTAGGGTTTCCTGCGTAAGCAGGGGGTTGGACTAGAAGACCTCCAAGGTCCCTTCCAACTCTGTGATTCTATTCTATTCTATTCTATTCTATTCTATTCTATTCTATTCTATTCTATTCTATTCTATTCTATTCTATTCTATTCTATTCTATTCGAAAACTCTGGTCCCAACAGAAGAGCATCTTGTAACTCAGGACTGAACTGTGGAGACTTTGCTGCTTTCTGAATTGTGAACATTTCATTGCTCATCTAAATAATGAGGACTGATGATCTTCCCTAAGGCGACTTCTGAAAGCAAAGCCACCAATTCTCAGAGAGCACCAAGCACCCCACAAAACGTGGCAGTGGCATGTTCTTAGGTTGGAGACGGCCTCCAACTTAGAATCTGTTCCATGAAGTTAAGGGAGTCTCCCCACGGCAGCTCTGGTTGAGAGGACCCCCCCCATCATTCCCCCCCAAGCACAATTCCCCCCCCCCAAACGACAACATCTAGAGCTGTGGCTGTTCACCTCGAATATTTGCAAATGATAGCAAACTTTTCCCAGCAAATCTGTATGGCTCTAAGTTGAAAGAAGGTGAGGGAGGGAGGGAGGGAGGGAAGGAAGGAAGGAAGGAGATAAAGAGTGAAGAAGGGAGGGAGGAAGGGAGGAAGGGAGGAAGGAAGAAGGAAGGAAGGGAAGGAAGGAAGGAAGGAAGGAAGGAAGGAAGAAGGAAGGAAAGAAAGAAAATAGAGAAAGAGTGAAGGAGGGGGGGAGGGAGGAAGATAGAAGGATGAGAGGGAGGGAGGAAAGGAGGGAGGAAGGAAGGAAGAAGGAAGGAAGGAAGGAAGGAAGGAAGGAAGAAGGAAGGAAGGAAGGAAGGAAGGAGAGAAAGGGTGAAGAAGGGAGGGAGGGAGGAAGATAGAAGGATGAGAGGGAGGGAGAAAAGGAGGGAGGGAGGAAGAAAGGAAGAAAGGAAGAAAGGAAGAAGGAAGGAAGGAAAGGAAGGAAGGAAGGAAGGAGGGAGGGAGGGAGGGAGACTGGAGAGCCTTTCTTGCAGCAGCCGAAATAGTTGGGATTCTTTTTATAAGAAATACATACACACACACACACACACACACACACACATGAAATGATGGCATTACGTCCGGGCAGGCCCTCCTGCAGTCGCTGCTACTGGTTCGCCCGAACCGATCCGAACTGGCTGAATAACACCTCTGCCATCTTAGTTTCTCTTACAATCTGAGGCAACCCAACAAATGGCAAGTTTTGCTGTGGTTTTAATGTCCTCTCCCCCGAAATGTTAGGATTATTCCACGGGAGCAACCGTTGGCTTCGGTTTCGCCCACAGTGAAACTAAAATCCGTATCGTTGTCATCCATTATTGTGCAAATTCAGCACCCTGAAACCTTCCCAATCTGGTGTCCTTCAGCCTGGCCACGGCCGTTCCGGGAGCCAAAACAAAAGTTCCCGCAGACGGAGATAGCCAAAACTCTGCTCCCTCTGAGGATAAGCAACGTTACCCCCCCCCCGCTCCTCCTCGTGAGATTTCATAAGAAATCTAGGGAGTCATTTATTGTTCTCTGCAGGCCAATCAAATTGGAAGTCAAATCAGAGCAAAGAGGGAGAAAATGTGGCAATATCTTCCTCACGCACCTGGCTTCTTGGATGAGAAGTGAAATGTCTTCAAAAGAAAATACAAAAAAGTCGAGTTGCCTCCTGAAAAAGCACCGTTGGGACAACCATGAACTGGAGAACTGAGAATCTCTACAGATTCTGGCTGCAGCCCTTTTGCTTCTCTGGGCAAGGGGACGGCTTATGAATCAGGGCCAGCCATGCTCAACTGCAGACAGCCAAACCCTGGCATTGGGGTGAGGGGCTGCTGCCAGTGGGTTGGCGATCCAGCTGTGCTTACTGCTATCCGGGTCCCTTCTTAGTAGGGAATGTCTTTCTTTAAGGTGAAGGAGACCCCCGGTTCCAGACCCACTCAGAGTGATGGGGGCTGCAAGAGTACCGGTGGCCTTGGCCATAGTTGGCTTGTTTGCCTGACCTCCCAATGGAGCCTCCGTCGCTTGCCAGGCGGCCTTCTGAAAGGATCAGTCCGCGAGATGAGTTAATGCACATAACAACTTCTTTCCATGTGGAAACCATTCCAGATTAACAGAGTTGGGAAGGACCTTATAGATCATCTACCGTGTTTCCCTGAAAATAAAACCTCCCTGGATAATAAGCCCTCCCCGAAAATAAACCCTCCCCCAAAAATATTTAACCGCATGCGCAGCTGGTCCCCACCATTTCCTCTGGTTAGGGTTAGGGAGACAGAGCTGGAAATCAGGTAAGATGGCAAGAGGATCCCTCTCCTGCTCCACACGCTGCAAAATAATAAGACCTCCCTGAAAATAAGGCCAAGCGCTTATTTCTGGGTTCAAAAAAATATAAGACAGGGTCTTATTTTGGGGGAAATACGGTAGTCCAACCAGAGATGGTATTGACTTAACTTCACTACTGGTTCACAAATGTGACTGTGCGTGCGACAGCTCTGCACATGCGCAGGACCTTCTGCGCATGTGCAGAGTGTCCAAAACGGGATGTGATGATGTCCGGGCAGGTGGGCAGAGCCTCCTACAGCCGCCACTACTGGTTCAGCTACTACTGGATAGAACTGGCTGAATACCACCACTGAGTCCAACCCCCCACCCAAGCAGACCCTACACCATTTCTGACAGATGGCAGTCCAGTCTCTTCTTGAAAGCTTCCAGGGATAAAGCTCCCACAACTTCTGTTCCATGGGTTGATTGGTCTCACTGTCAGAAAATTCCTCCTTATTTCCAGGTTGAATCTCTCCTTGATCAGTTTCCATCCATTGTTCCTTGTCTGGCCTTCAGGTGCTTTGGAAAATAGCTTGAGCCCCTCCTCTCTGTGGCAGCCCCTCAAATGATAGTCTGCTATCCTGTCTCCCCTGGTCCTTCTCTTCACTAGACTAGCCATGCCCAGTTCCTGCAACCGTTCATTGTATGTTTTAGCCTCCAGTCCTCTAATCCTCCTGGTTGCTCTTCTCTGCACTCTTTCTAGAGTCTCAACCTCTTTTTTATAGTGTGGGGACCAAAACTGGATGCAGTACTCTAGGCGTGGTCTTACTAAGGCTTTATAGAGTGGTGTTAGTACCTCCCTTGATCTTGATTGAATCCCATGTTTGGTTTGTGATTAAGCCCCGATGGATGGATCCAAGGCCTTCAGCACCGTTGGCAAAGAGCGCCTGGGGAGGCACCGAGTGGGAGAGGTTGTGCTGGGACTCATTTTCCCTCTGACAACGCAAAGATCCTAAAGGAGAAAGGGAGTCTCTTGCCCGGCTGGGCTCAGCGGGAATGGGGAATGCCAAGAACGCTCCTTGTGTGCCGCTTATCTGATGCAGCGGCTCCTGTTTCATGCGGGCTGCACTTTTGCGCCAGGGCAGCCTCCCGGTTCCCTTTCTCACAGCCCCCTCCCACCCCCCGGCTCTCCTGCCTTTCCAGGCTCCCTCTCCTCCTGCGCAGCTCCAGAGATAAACGGCTCAAAGCCTCTTTGTTGGGCCAAACAAAAGGACGTTTCTGTCCCAGTCTGGTCTTTCCTCTGCTGGAGTCTGAAATGTGTCTTGTCAGAAATCAAAGGGCCTCGATGCCAGCCCCAAAGGTAGTCTGGATTGGCATCGCACCCAGCCAAAAGTTCCAGAAAGCCATTGGAGCCACCAGCCTCCCAGGGAGACAGCAAATGTCCCGATTTTTCTGCTTTTCCAACCACTGCCCTCCTTACCAGGGAGTCTAAAATGCCCAGGATCTTGGCATGCAGGAGGTGGATGGGAGTTTGCTCCCTTCTCCTTGCAAAGAAAGAAGACTGGGTTTGCACCCCTTCCTAGCCGAGGCTGTTTGAGGGTGAGGGAAAGCCAGCTCTCTTTTTCTCACAGGTTGAATGGGCCAGGTTGAGCCATCATGGAGCCTCAATCAGGCTTATTGGTCATGTGAACGTGGCAATGGGGTCTTGCAAGAGAATCCAGCAAGCCAGCATAGCTGATTGGCTCCTTCTCTCTCCTCTGCAGATTCTTCTTTCTTCCCTCTTCCCTCCCCGTCTCAATCCTGGCTGATGCAAGGCGTGGGAGGCAGAGCGTAAACCAACTTCCCGGTTCCCAGACTTTACATGCCAGTGGAGTGTATTTATGAGCTCCCTCAAGGTTTTCATAAATCAGGAAAAGGGGAGAGGAAGCCCGAAGGCAGCCCTGAAACGGTTAAAGAAGGAGCCCGTCCTGGTCCATTCACCAGCCCACACAATTGAGCCAGGAAATAAACAAGTTGCAAGGGGTTTTGTTTCATTTCACAACTGTGAGACAGAAGGATTTCCTCTGGGTTTTCCTTCACGAGAGAGAGGAGGGGGGGTGGAGAGAGAGAGAGATGGATGGAGATGCTGCTTTTCAGTCCCAGACCTTCTGGAGTCACACCGGAGGAGAAGACCTGTCCAGGCAGAAGGCTCAGTTATGAAAAAGGGCCCTGAGAAGGTCCAGATGAGAGACGGACAAGCTGGGGAACATGGGTTCAAGAATCCTCAAGCGTCCCAATTCTGTCAAATGGGAGTGGAAAAGCGGAAGGGAGACTAGGGCAATGCTTGCGTGCCCACCAATATGTCTCCATGTGCCATCTGTGGCACGCGTGCCATAGGTTTGCCATCACGGGTATAGGGTCTCTTGCCAAAACAGGGGGCTGGACTAGAAGACCTCCAAGGTCCCTTCCAGCTCTATTTTATTCTAACCCAACCAGAACCACAATCCACTGGAGATCAATGGCAGGTGGCAGACAGAAAGACAGACAGACAGGGATCGACTTACACCCATTTGTTTAGCAACCGTTCCAAGTTACAACGGCCTTAAAAAAAGAAGGTGACTTACAACTGGTCCTCACACTTAGAACCGTCGCAACGTTTCCCACAGTCATGTGATCAACAGCACCCATGTACAACAGTTCCAGCATCCCCGGCAGTCCTGGGATCAGATCATCCTCTGGGACCTTCCCCGTCACCTTCTGACAAGCAAAATCAATGCAAGAAGCCGGATTCACTTAACATCCAGATTCCCTTAACCAACGGTGGTGACTCGCTTAACAACCATAGCAAAAGAGGTTGTGAAATTGGACACAACCACCTTGCTTTAGCAATGATTATTCTGGTCCCAATGACTGTGGTTGTCCATCAAAGGCTACCTGTAGTAATAATGTCCCCATTAAGGTGCTTTTCAAGAGGCAATTGGACTTTCTTGATTTTGTTTTTTTCCTTGAAAACCTTTCCCTCCTCATCCAAGAAGCTTCTTTAGTTCAGGCTACGACCTGGAGGATGGAGAATCTCCACAGACCCGTAGTAATCATGTTGCTGGACCTTTCTTGGTCTTGGTGGCATCAGCTGAGGCTTCTGGGCTGCAATGTTATTTTAGCTTATTTATGTTGTTTTTAAAGGTGGCTGCGTTTGCTCCATTTTCACTCTGTTTCTAACCGCGAGCCACACCACATTCTGCACACCAGGCGGGCAGCCTGACAAACACACTGAATAAATAAATAAATAAAACCATGCTAGTCCTTTTGCCGCAAAAGGTGGCACAGACGCTCCTGACTGGGAATCTCCAAAACTCCCCTGGGAAAGGAGAACTGGCAAATGGGAGAAAGTTCCCGGAAGGAGTCGGACCAAATGGGCTGCTGTGCCCTGAACTCACGAGGTCTGCTGGCTCTTTTGATTTGCAAACCGCACACTCTAATGCCACTCTACAAAGCCCTAGGAAGACCACACCTAGAGTAGTGCATGCAATTTTGCTCACCACACTATAAAAAAGAGGTTGAGACTCTGGAAAGAGTGCAGAGAAGAGCAACCAAGATGATTAGGGGACTGGAGGCTAAAACATACGATGAACGGTTGCAGGAACCGGGCCTGGCTAGTCTAGTGAAGAGAAGGACCAGGGGAGACAGGATAGCAGCCTTCCAATATTTATGTCACAATTTTTCCAAACTTCATCAGATTTGGGTATCTAAAGGCTTCCATCGTTGAGAGCCATTCTGGAATGAGTTTCTTTTTTTAAAGAAGTTTTTTATTTTAAACACATTAAAACAAGACACAGACACACAACATTTATATACAAATCCCTTTTTCTTACAGCTATTTCAAAGTGATCCTTTCTTTCTACATACATCTATTTTCACATATTTTAACTAAATCTTATTCAACACTTAATTTCCATCTTTCTTTATTTCGTCTACCCTATATTTTGATCTTCAACACTTTTTTTCCGCCCTCTCCCCTTTATTCCTCTTTCTCATTTTTTCTTATTTTCCAACCATTCATACCATCTACACCACACTTTGTAATATTCTGTTTCCTCTTTCTCCTTGAGTTCTTTTGTTAGTTTGTCTAGCTCTGCACATTCTAAAATTTTCCTAATTAAATCTTCTTCTGATGGTGGGTTTTCCTTCTTCCAATTTTGCGCATATATGTGGGCTGCCGTCAATATATGTAGTATCAAATAATATATTTCCTTGGTATAATTTTCTATAGATATCCCCAGTAAGAACTGCTCAGGTTCTCCCTTTATTGAATTCTGAGTTATTTCCTCTATCTACTTTTTAACTTTCGCCCAGAATTTCTTTGCCAGTGGGCAGGTCCTTGAATGAGTTTCTTGTATAGTGATTTTGAAAGTATCTATGGATTTTATTCTTCTCATACCATAGGAAGGCATGCCATCATAATTGTAAATCATATCCTTCTAAATATAACAGTCTCTTGTGTCTAAGGGTCATCCATTCTTTTAACCGTTATCACACATGCTTGGTAACATGAAAACCAATCTGGTAGTCCAAACCTTCCAATTTCTTTAGATTCTTGTAGCATTTTCAATTGTATTCTCGTGAATAAAAGAAGTGGGGGGAAAGCAGTCTTCCGATACTTGAGGGGCTGCCACAGAGAGGAGGGGGTCAAGCTATTTTCCAAAGCATCTGAAGGACAGCCAAGGAATAATGGATGGAAACTAAACAAGGAGAGATTCAACCTGGAAATAAGGAGAAAATCAACCGATGGAACAGAAGTTGCCTTCAGAAATTGTGGGAGCTTCATCCCTGGAGGCTTTCAAGAAGAGACTGACAGAAACGGTGTAAGGTCTCCTGCTTGGGCCAGGGGTTGGACTAGATGACCTCCGAGGTCCCTTCCAAATCTGTTAATCCGCAAGATACTTTAGTGCGTTATATTAGCTTCCTTCCTTCCAATCGGGTAGCCTAAATAAGGGGCCTGTGTGACTGCAGGCCCTGTACAGCCTTCACTCTCTTCCCTGGGCAAGCATCACAACAATCCTCCCGTGAAGGTTTCGGGACTTTGGAAAAAGTGCAGAGAAGAGCAACCAAGATGATCAAAGACCTGGAGACTAAACCATATGAAGAACGGCTGCAGGATTTGGGTCTGCTCAGTCTAAAGTGAAGAAGAATTAGGGGTGACATGATAGCAGGATGCCAGTATTTAAGGGGCTGCCACAAAGAAGAGGAGGGGGTCAGATTATTCTCCAAAGCACCAGAGGGCAGGACAAGAAACGATGGATGGAAACTGATCAAAGAAGAAGCAACCTGGAATTAAGGAGAAACTTCCTAGCAGTGAGAACAATCAACCCGTGGAACAGAAGTTGCCTTCGGAAGTTGTGGGAGCTTCATCCCTGGAAGCTTTCAAGAAGAGACTGGACTGCCATCGGCCAGAAATGGTGTAGGGTCTCCTGCTTGGACTAGATGACCTACAAGGTCCCTTCCAACTCTCTTAATCTGAAAAATTAATCAGGCGACCAAAATCTGCTCCTTCGGTCCAAAGCAAACGGCCTCCCCAGAGTCCCCCCCCCCCCCCCACTTCTTTGCAGTTGTTGGTTTTGTGCCTCTGCCCAGCTTCAGGCTTCCCAACCGTTTCCAGCCAAAGCAGGAGGCCAATCAGTAGCTGGGAATCTGAGCTTCTTGCACAGGGAGCCTTCCAGCCAACCCCTCTTCCAAAGCTCTCGACCAGCAAAGAGAGAGACCGGCTGAGCCGTGCCCAAATTGGCTTAAGCGTGGTCAGGCGACATGGCGGTTAATTGGACAGCTGGCTGCAGAGAGTTGCGAAGCCAGCGGGGAAAAAAATGTGGGCTTTGTGGTTGTGTGTTTCAGATGCCCAACTGGGCCCTTCAGTCTAGCCTGGTTTGCAAAATCTGGAATGGGGACCCGGGATTTTTGATCCCCTGAGAGTTGTACAGCCACCCACAAGTGCTTTTTCAGGAGGCAACTGGACTTTCTTGTTTTTTCTTTCTTTTGAAGACATTTCGCTTCTCATCCAAGAAGCTTCTTCGGCTCTGACTGGATGATGGTGGGGAATGGAAGGATTTATATTCCTTGCAGACAGCTGGTCATTTGCATCCTTTTAGAGGGTCGTTGAAGCACTGGGACAACCCTGACCTGGAGGACTGAGAATCTCTACAGACTTTTAGCTGTACAATTTGGGATGAAGACCCTTGGAATGGGGTGGGAGGAGGAATGGATTTCCAGAGGGAAAAATGGCAGACCACATAAACCAGGAGCACCACTCAGGTGACCCTGAGGACACAGATAAATCTCCAAGTGCTTCAACCACCCTCTAAGGACCAGCTGTCTGCAAGGAATATAAATCCTTCCCTTCCACACTATCCTGTCAGAGCTGAAGAAGCTTCTTGGATGAGAAGTGAAACATCTTCAAAAGAAAAAAGAAGAAAGTCCAGTTGCCTCCTGAAAAAAGCATCTTTGGGACAACCAGGACCTGGATGACCAAAAATCTCTAAAGACTTTTAGCTATACAATTTGGGATGAACATCCTTGGAATGGGGTGGGAGGAGGAATGTTAATGCAACTAGGATTGAATTGGCTTTTTTGGCTGCTGCCACACACAGCTGGCTCCTATTTAGCTGGTTGCCCACTAAGACTCCAAGATCCCCCTCACAGTTCCTGCTATTAAGCCTGGTTTCACCCGGTCTGCATGGGTCCTTTTGGTTTTTCTTGCCTAAGTGTAGGACTTTACCTGTCTCTACATTGAATTTGTTAGATTCGGAGGCTCGACAACTGGCTCCTATTTATGACTGTTGCATTGTCCCAGGGTCACCTAATCCCCTTTTGCGAACTTCTGACAAGCAAAGTCCACGGGAAGCCAGTTTCACTGAACAACTGGGTGACTCATTTAGCAACGGCAGTGGTTCCCTTAACAAATGTGGCCGGGTTAGGGTTAGTGTATAATTGATTATAAATGTAATAACAACAGCAAGGATTGTTTATGCACAAAATTTAAAAGCAGAGAATATACCATTGGAGGGAGAAGTGATTAAAAAAGTTTTAGATTGCGCAGAAATGAATAGATTAACTATGATGATAAAGGAAAGAGAAGATTCAGAATATTTTAAGGTATGGAATAAATTTTACTATTGGTTAGAAAAGAGATATAAATAAGTTTTAAAAGAGATTGAGGAAAAAATAATTGTTTTAATTAGAATATTATACTCATGGAAAACTTTTGTAATGGACTTGGTGAGATTGAAGACGGAAGAGATAGCGAAGAGAAGAAATCTTTTTGTTGTTGTTGTTGCTTTAATTTATATGCCGCCCTTCTCCGGAGACTCAGGGCGGCTTACAATGCGTTAAGCAATAGCCTTCATACTTTTGTATATTTATACAAAGTCAGCTTATTGCCCCCACAAACTGGGTCCTCAATTTACCTACCTTAGAAAGGATGGAAGGCTGAGTCAACCTTGAGCCTGGTGAGATTTGAACTTGCAGTAATTGCAAGCAGCAGATGTTAATAACAGTGCTTAGTCCACTGTACTACAGGCTCTTTGATGATAACACCGAAATGTCACATGGAAGAAATGAATGATGTACTAAATGTTTGTTTGTCTTAAAAAATAAAAAAAAGTTTATTAAAAAAAAACAAATGTGGCAGGAAAAGTTGTAAAAATGGACCAAAAGATTAACAAATTTCTCCCTTAAGTCACCTAAATTCTGGATTCAGTTGTGATCTTAAGCCGAGGACTACCTATGCCAGAATGCCTGTTTGTTAACCTTGACTTGAGTCATTAGTAAATGAATTGTTTTTCAGGGAGCAGCTTAAGCGGTTTAAACAATATCCAGATACATTTTTGTCGCAAACTCAGTGTGAAAGTGCAGGCTTGTGCGATGGTACACAGCAGGAAGTTCCACTGGGTTCAGGAAAGGGGTTGGCAGCTCTCCCCAACTCCCCATCTCGTTCACACCTCATAATGAGCTTGGTTTGGTTATGAATTTGCTCTTGTATATAGCAAACGGTGGATTACGGCTTCGGATCGGGGTCTGTTATGGTTCATTCATTAAACTGTGGCTAAATCAACTTGGCCAAGCACGATGGGCTAAACTACAGAATACCTTGGTAAATATACACACTGTAGCTGGCTTCTCTAACTCAAGCCCTACCTGAATGCAGAAGAGCAGGTGAGGTGGTTGTGCCACATCTATTGTGCCAGGCCTGTGGGTGCAACCTCGCCCCTCCCCCAAGATTTCCTTTCTTTATTTTTATTTCTTTATTGGATTTTGTCAAACATAAACGAGAACAAGAATAAGAGGAAAAAAATACAATGACAAGGATGATAAGCACCTTAGTGCACGTCGTCGCCTCTACTGACCACTTAAGTATGGTGTAAGGTCCACGGAAGTCAATTTCACGGAAATTGTGAAAATTTGTAGCTGAAACAACTGAATCAGGTAGCACTTTGACAACTCTATTACAGAAATCATATTCTGTTTAGAACGATTTACACTGAGTTTAAAGTGGTTATTTGCACGTGTATTATTGCGATCAAAACAGAAAAAAGGCATTTACTTTATATGCATTCTTTAACTACATTAAGCCTCGCTTAGGGCTGGCAGTACATTTTTTTGTGTTTCCTGCCTTAAAATGCTATCATTTCAACCCTCTGAAAGTGGAAAGCGTGCCAAAGACCTCTAAAAAAGAGGTTGGGAATACACACACACGGCTGGCTGGGGTCAGCCATGACATCCACACGATTTTAATTGCCAAGTGAGATGGTGACCTAGCTTATTATAGGTAGTCCTTGACTTATGACCATAATTGAGCCCAAAATTTATGTTGCTAAGTGAGATATTTGTTGTGTTTTCACCAGTAGTGGGTATCAGCCTCCGCCTTTACTGCTTTGGCTGCCATAGTAATGGGAGGGGGGAGAGCTAGGTAGCATGGGGTGGGGGAAAGTGTGCTGGAGGAAACGAAACTGATAGTTAAGCCACCGGACTGTATCTTTGAAGCTGCCGTGGGGCCAACGATCGTGGCATTCCTGATTGATGACGCTGCCAGACGTGTGCTTCCACCTGACCCCTGGGAGACCTTTGGATTGGATGATTTACGGTGGACAGTGGGAGGGGATGCTTTCTATATGCAATTTTCACACGCATTGCCTTAGATTCTGCTTTCCTTTGGTTGCGTTCACTTCATCTTCTAGTAAAAGTACCTTTCTCTATAAACAATGGAGTTTGGGTCAGTCTTTCCTGGACTTTGAAGGAAGCACACCTGACAGTGGGCTTCAAAATATTTTACTACCAGTTCTGTGGGTGTGGCTTGGTGGGCATGGCTTGGTGGGCATGGTAGGGGTTAGGATACTGCAAAATCCCCATTTCCTCCCGATCAGCTGGGACTCGGGAGACAGAGAATAGATGGGGGCGGGGCCAGTCAGAAGTGGTATTTACCGGTTCTCCGAACTACTCAAAATTTCTGCAACCGGTTCTCCAGAACTGGTCAGAACCTGCTGAAACCCACCTCTGCTTTTATTTATTTATTTATTTATTTATTTATTTATTTATTTATTTAATTTAATTTTATTTTATTTTATTTTATTTTATTAAATTTCTATACCGCCCTTCTCCCGAAGGACTCAGGGCGGTGAACAGCCAGAAGATAAAACACAGAGATACAAAATTTAAAATAGATTAAAATGGATTAAATAATTTGGCTGAATTTTAAAATACCCCATAATTAAACAGATTAAAATTTGTGTTTAAAATTTAAATTTAAAAAAGGAGAAGATTTAAGCCAGGCCAGCTTGATGAAATAAAAACGTTTTAAGCGCGTGACGGAAGGTGCGAAGATCCGGGATCCTCCGTATCTCCGGGGGGAGCTCGTTCCAGATCGTAGGTGCCCCCACAGAGAAGGCTCTCCCCCTACGGGCTGCCAGTCGATATTGTTTGGCCAACGGCACCCGGAGGAGCCCCTCTCTATGGGAGCGTACTGGCCGGTGGGAGGCTATTGGTGGTAGCAGGTGGTCCCGTAGATAACCAGGTCCTAAGCCATGGAGCGCTTTAAAGGTGGTAACCAGAACCTTGAAGCGCACTCGGAAGACCACCGGGAGCCAGTGCAGCTCGCGCAGGAGAAGTGTTACATGGGAGCTCCACGTTGCTCCCATAACCACCCACGCGACCGCACTCTGCGCCAGTTGGAGCCTCCGAGTGCACCTCAAGGGGAGCCCCATGTAGAGAGCGTTACAATAGTCCAGACGAGAGGTGACGAGGGCATGAGTGACTGTGTGTAGGGAGTCCCAATCTAGAAAGGGACGCAACTGGTGGATCAGGCGAACCTGATGAAAAATCCTCCCGGTCACAGCCGTCAAGTGCTCTTCTAAAGACAGCCGTGAATCCAGGAGGACGCCCAAGTTGCGAGCCCTTTCTGTGGGGGCCAATGATTCGCCCCCAATAGTCAGCGATGGCACCAGCTGACTAAATCGGGATGTTGGAAACCACAGCCACTCGGTCTTGGATGGGTTGAGCCTGAGCCTGTTTCTCCCCATCCAGATCCGTACGGCCTCCAGGCACCAGGACATCACTTCAAGGGCATCGTTGGGGTGGTCCGGGGTGGAGATGTACAGCTGGGTGTTGTCAGCGTACTGATGGTACTTCACCCCGAAACCACGGATGATCTCGCCCAGCGGCTTTACATAAATGTTGAACAAAAGGGGCAAGAGGACCGATCCCTGTGGCACCCCACATATGAGGGGCCTCGGGGTCGACCTCTGCCCCCCTATCAACACAGACTGCGACCGGTCGGAGAGAAAGGAGGAGAACCACCGTAATACGGTGCCTCGCACCCCCAACTCTTCCAACCGGTGCAGCATGATACCATGGTCAATGGTATCAAAAGCCACTGAGAGGTCTAACAGGACCAGGACAGAGGAGCAACCCGTCCCGAGCCCTCCAGAGATAATCAACCAATACGACCAATGCCATTTCTGTGCTGTACCCAGGCCTGAAACCCGACTGGAACGGATCTAGATACGACGTTTCATCCAGGTACTGGGGAAGCTGTCGTGCAACCCCACTCTCAACAACCTTCGCAACAAAGCGAAGGTTGGAGACTGGACGATAATTAGCCAATACTGCCGGGTCCAGGGAAGGCTTCTTGAGGAGAGGCCTCACCACCACCTCCTTCAAGGCGGCAGGGAAGGTACCCTCACCCAATGAAGCATTTATAATCCCCTGGAGCCAGCCTCGCGTCACCTCCCAGGAAGCCAGTACTAACCAGGAGGGACACAGGTCCAACAAACATGTGGTCGCGTTCAGTCTACCCAGAATCCTGTCCACGTCATCTGGGGTCACAGGATCAAACTCGTCCCAGATAACATTCTCAAGACCTGCCTCCGTCACCCTCGCTGGACCTACCCAGTCGGAGTCCAGATCGTCCTGAATCTGAGTGATTTTGTCATGCAGATATTGAACAAAGTCCTCGGCTCTTCCCTCCAAGGGGTCCTCCCACGCTTCCTGGTGGAGCAGAGAGCGGGTCACCCTAAACAGGGCGGACGAACGATTATCTGATGATGCAATAAGAGCAGCAAAATGGGTACATTTTGCTGCTTTTATCACCACTAGGTAATTCTTAATATGAGATCTTACCAGTGTCCGGTCAGATTCAGAAAGACTAGCCCTCCAACTACTCTCTAGGCGTCTTTTCCGGTGCTTCAACTCCCTCAGCTCCTCGGTAAACCAAGGAGCCAGGTGAGAACGGCGCCGGGTCAGAGGCCGCAAAGGCACGACTCGATCCAGAGCTCCAGCGGCCGCCCTATCCCAGGCGGCCACTAGGTCTCCAGTCGAGACGTGTGTTTTTGACCCATTTTACAAATTTTTACTACCAGTTCTTGTGAACCAGTGCGAACCGGGAGCAACCCACCACTGCTGCAATGGTTGTAAGTATGAATCAATTGCCAAGCATCTCAATTTTGATTACATTACCATGGGGATACTGCAACAGTCCTAAGTGTGAAAAAATGGTTGTAACTCCCTTTTTTCAGTGCTGTCGTAACTTTGAACAGTCATTAAATGAACTGTTGTAAGTCGAGGACTACCTGCATACCACTCCATAATGCTTTTACAGCACTCTTTGAGTGGTTTACAGAGTCAGCATATCGCCCCCAACAATCCGGGTCCTCATTTTACCAACCTTGGAAGGATGGAAAGGCTGAGTCAAGCTTGAGCCTATTAGGATCGAACTCCTGGCTGCAGGCAGAGATAGCCTGCAATAATCCATTCTAATCACTGCACAGGAAGGAAGGGAGGATAAAGGAAAGAAGGAAGGAAGAAAGAAAGAAAGGAAGGAAGAATGGATGGATGGATGGATGGATACAGGAAGGAAGGAAAGAAGGAAGGAAAGAAGGATACAGGAAGGAGGGAGGGAGGGAGGAGGAAGGAAGGAAGGAAAGAAGGAAGGAAGGATACAGGAAGGGAGGAGGGAGGGAGGGAGGAAGGAAGGAAGGAAGGAAAGAAGGAAGGAAGGATACAGGAAGGAAGGAGGGAGGGAGGAGGGAGGACAGAAGGAAGGAAATGATAAAATGACATGTGATATTAAAATTAGAAATGGTGACTATAAAGAAGATATTTTCTGGAAAATTTGGAAACCATTTGTGGACTATGCGCTGGGAAAATTGGATGCTTCAGTACCTGTACCCCGAGAACGTGGAATTTGGCGATCATGAGGATATATCTGAAGAACCAAATCTTCCTTTCTTATGTATAGCACAGGGTGAAATATTGTATATGTTGTTTGTAATGTTAGTAATTTAAAATATAAAATGAATAAAAAAATTAATAAGAAAAAAAAAAGAAGGAAGGAAGGAAGGAAAGAAGGAAGGAAGGATACAGGAAGGGAGGAGGGAGGGAGGAAGGAAGAAAGGAAGGAAGGATACAGGAAGGAAGGAGGGAGGAGGGAGGATGGAAGAAAGGAAGGAAAGAAGGAAGGAAGGATACAGGAAGGAAGGGAGGAGGGAGGGAGGGAGGGAGGAAGGAAGGAAGGAAGGAAGGAAGGAAGGAAGGAAGGACAAAGTTGGGAGGGACCTTGAAGGTCTTCTAGTCCAACCCCCTGCTCAAGCAGGATACCTATACCACTTCAGACAGCTATCCAGTCTCTTCTTAAAAGCCTCCAGGGATGGAGCACCCACCAACTTCTGAAGGCAACTTCTGTTCCACCGATTCATTGTTCCCACTCTCAGGAAATTTCTCCTTACTTCACGACTGGATCTCTTTTTAGTTAGGGCTTCCTTTGGAACGCCTGCTTGATGTTCTCCTGCGCTGCTGAGGGCCGCTGCGAATTTGAAACCCGGCCTAGGATGCGCCCCCTCCAGGGCTTGCCAAGAGGGCCTTTTCCAAAAGCTTTCCAGTGGCACCTTCTCCGGAGCTCCATCCTCTGCTTCAGATCCACACAGGCCTCCAGGCGGTACATCTTTTGGAAAAGAGCTGGGCGGGGCCCTTGTCGTCACCTCTTCTCTGCCTGGGGAAGGGAGCCGTTCGAAAGGAAGGGTGGGAGATCTCCCATGCCGTAGCCTTTCCTTAGGCCCTTGGACGGTGCAACCTCCACACCTTTCCACAAAGCCGGGCAGGAAGGGCTGATTTGGTTGTTTTGGAAGAGAAGGCAGCCACTTTTTCCACGCCACAGACTGACCTCATACTATCGAAAACAACAACAATTATGCCGCAGTAAAGGGCCCGGGCCGTGCATCCAAGGCTCAGCAGGATAGCACCATGGAGGAAGACGCTGTAGGCCAATGCAAATCTAGGCTGCCCTAACAGAGGGATGGAATCAGGGGTGGGTTTCTATAATTTTAGCAAAGGGTTCTCTGCCCGGTTGCTGGGTGGGCGTGGCCACGGTGGGCGTGGCCTAATCAGCCTCCTGCACCACAGCAGGGGGTGGGGGGCGTTTTTGCCCTCCCCAGGCTCTGGAGGCTTCTGCTGCCTTGGTGGTGCAGCGGACTAAAGTGCTGTTAAATAGCACTTAGCTGCCAGCTGCCTGCAATTATTGCGAGTTCAAATCTCACCAGGCTCAAGGTTGACTCAGCCTTCCATCCTTCCGAGGTAGGTAAAATGAGGACCCGGTTTGTGGGGGCAATAAACTGACTTTGTATAAAAAAGAACACCGCTTGGGGGAGGGGCTGAAAGCCCTACTAAGCAGGTATATACAAAAGTATGAAGGCTATTGCTTAACGCATTGTAAGCCGCCCTGAGTCTCTGGAGAAGGGCGGCATATAAATCGAACCAATAAATAAATAAATAAAAACGGCCTCCCCAGGCTCCCGAGGCCCTCTGGAGGCCCTACCTATCTTCCGCTAGGCCCGTTTTTTCGCCCTCCCTGAGCCTCCGTGCGCACCCTGCACTTACCTGCATCCAAAATGGGCCGCGTGGGGACTCCTGGGAGGGGCGGAGCAGGGTGTGAGGGGCCAGCCAGGAGTTGGATTTGGGGGTTCTCAGAACTGCACAGAACCTTAGCTAGAGGTTAAGATCGAATCAAGATAAAGTGAAGTCTATGGAGATTTTCAGTCATCCAGGTTACGCTTGTCCCAAAGGGGCTTTCGTTCAAAAGGCCACTGGACTTTCTTGTTTTTCTTTGAAGCCGTTTCGCTTCTCATCCAGGAAGCTTCTTCAGAGCTGAAGTTCCGTGTACTTTTGGCGTTGAGTTATGCCGGCCACATGACCATGGAGACGTCTTCGGACAGCGCTGGCTCTTCGGCTTTGAAACGGAGATGAGCACCGCCCCCTTGAGTGGGGAACGGCTAGCACGTATGTGCGAGGGGAACCTTTACCTTTAATGGCAGTCTTTCAATAGATGAGAGCCTGCCCCAAAGAAGAGGGAGTCAAGCTATTCTCCAAAGCATCGGATGGAAGCTAATCAAGGAGAGAAGCAACCTAAAACTAACCAGTTCAGTTGCCTCCTGAAAAAGCACCTTTGGGATAACCATGATCTGGATGACTGGGAATCTCCATAGACTTCTTTCAACCGAGAACTAAAGAGGGATTTCTCAACAGTGAGGACAATTCATCAGTGGAAACAGCTTGCCTCCAGAAGCTGTGGGTGCTCCATCACTGGAGGTTTCAAACTGAGTTTGTCTGAAATGGTATAGAGTCTCCTCCTTGAGGAGGAGGGGTTGGACTAGATGACCTTCAAGGTCCCTTCCAACTTTGTCCTTCCTTCCTTCCTTCCTGTATCCATCCTTCCTTCCTTCCTGTCTTCCTTCTTTTATTTTCTTCTTTCCTTCTTTCCTTCTTTCCTTCCTTCCTGTATCTATCCTTCTTTCCTTCTTTCCTTCTTTCTTTCCTTCCTTCCTTCCTGTATCCATCTTTCTTTCCTTTCTGTATCCATCCATCCATCCTTCCTTCCTTCCTGTATCCATCCTTCCTTCCTTTCTGTATCCATCCATCCTTCTTTCCTTCCTGTCTTCCTTCTTTTCTTCTTTTCTTCTTTCCTTCTTTCCTTCCTTCCTTCCTGTATCTATCCTTCTTTCCTTCTTTCCTTCTTTCTTTCCTTCTTTCCTTCCTATATCCTTCCTTCCTTCTTTCTTCTTTCCTTCCTTCCTTACTTCCTGTATCCTTCCTTCCTTCCTATATCCATCCTTCTTTCCTTTCTGTATCCATCCATCCATCCTTCCTTCCTGTATCCATCCTTCCTTCCTTTCTGTATCCATCCTTCCTTCCTGCCTGCCTGCCTTCTTTTCTTCTTTCCTTCTTTCTTTCCTGTATCCTTCCTTCCTTCCTGTATCCACCCTTCTTTCCTTTCTGTATCCATCCTTCCTTCCTTCTTTCCTTCCTTCCTTCCTGTATCCTTCCTTCCTTCCTTCCTGTATCCACCCTTCTTTCCTTTCTGTATCCATCCTTCCTTCCTTCTTTCCTTCCTTCCTTCCTTCCTTCCTTCCTGTATCCTTCCTTCCTTCCTGTATCCACCCTTCTTTCCTTTCTGTATCCATCCTTCCTTCCTTCTTTCCTTCCTTCTTTCCTTCCTTCCTTCCTTCCTTCCTTCCTTCCTTCCTTCCTGTATCCTTCCTTCCTTCCTTCCTGTATCCACCCTTCTTTCCTTTCTGTATCCATCCTTCCTTCCTGCCTTCTTTTCTTCTTTCCTTCTTTCTTTTCTTCCTTCCTTCCTGTATCCTTCCTTCCTTCCTTCCTTCCTTCCTTCCTTCCTTCCTTCCTTCCTTCCTTCCTTCCTTCCTTCCTTCCTTCCTTCCATAGTGTGCACTGGTTAGAATGGATTATTGCAGGCTATCTCTGCCTGCAGCCAGGAGTTCGATCCTAATAGGCTCAAGCTTGACTCAGCCTTTCCATCCTTCCAAGGTTGGTAAAATGAGGACCCGGATTGTTGGGGGTGATAGGCTGACTCTGTAAACCACTCAGAGAGTGCTGTAAAAGCATTACAGAGTGGTATGCAGGTAGTCCTCGACTTACAACAGTTCGTTTAGTGACTGTTCAAAGTTATGAAGGCACTGAAAAAAGGGAGTTACAACCATTTTTTCACACTTAGGACTGTTGCAGTATCCCCATGGTCAATTGGTTCATACATATGACAGTTGCAGTGTCCCGGGGTTATGCCATCCCCTTTTGCGACCTTCTCACCAGCCAAGTCAATGGGGAAGCCAGATTCACTTAACAACTGGATTACTAACTTAACAACTGCAGTGATTCACTTAACAGCTGTGGCAAAAACGGCCATAAAACAGGGCAAAACTCACTTAACCAATGTCTCACTTAATAATGGAAATGTTGAGCTCAATTCTGGTCACAAGTCGAGGACTACCTCTATATGCGTAGGTGCTCTTGCCCTTATGGAATGGGAAAGCGAGGTGGCCCTGTGATCATCGTAGGCTCCACCAAGGACGCGGCTGGTCACTTCATTCGGCAGCTGCGGCGAATTCTTCTTGGTGGTGCCCCATAGCCAAGCTTGGCTGCCAATCTCTAGCTAACTTGGGCTGCTGCCCAGAGCTTCACCTCCCTCCTCGCCTCCAAGGCAGCCGACAAAGAGGGGATTATTCTCCCTTTCTTCTCCCAGGGAGGGGACAGAATCCAGCAGCCCAACAGGAGCTCAGGGTGGAGGGCGGTAGACTATCGTGACCCCTCAGCCGCCTCTCAGTCTCGGAGAGCCCAAACTTGGCCCTGTGGTTGGTGCTCAATCCAACTCGGATTGTTCAGGGCCCAGGTGGAAGGCTCCCTCCACAAAGGGGACTGCCAGGGACGTCCTCTCTGGAAGTCCTCTCTCTACATGGGGCTCCCCTTGAGGAGCACCCGGAGGCTCCAACTGGTGCAGAATGCGGCCGCGTGGGGGATTATGGGAGCGAGGGGTCGCTCCCATGTGACACCTCTTCTGCGTGAGCTGCATTGGCTTCCAGTGGTCTTCCGGGTGCGCTTCAAGGTGTTGGTCACCACCTTTAAAGCGCTCCATGGCATAGGACCTGGGTATTTGCAGGACCGCCTTCTGCCGCCGATAGCCTCCCACCGACCAGTACGCTCCCACAGAGAGGGACTCCTCAGGGTGCCGTCAGCCAGGCAATGTCGGCTGGCGACCCCCAGGGGGAGGGCCTTCTCTGTGGCAGCTCCGGCCCTCTGGAACGATTTGCCCCCGGAGATACGAAGGATATCGGATCTCCGGGTCTTTCGCCGTGCCCTGAAAACTTTTCTTTTCCATCATTTTTTTAGTTTTTTAGTTTTTTAGCTTTTGATCTGTCAATGGGTTTTAATTCGAATTGTTTTAAATTTGGGCCAAAGTATATAATTTTTTTAATAATTTTAAATTTTGTATTGGCATGTGTTTTAGTTCTGGCTGTGCACCGCCCTGAGTCCACTAGGAGAAGGGCGGTATACAAATTGAAATAAATAAATAAATAAATAAATAAATAAATAAATAAATAAATAAATAAATAAGTGATGGAAGGGAAACCAACCAACCCTTCTCAGCAACTCAACCAACTTCATGGCATCTCAACGTCCTTCAAGTTGCTCAGGAAGGCCACGTCCTAAGTAGATGCCGTGCGTAGAGCATCCTCAGAAGACAAGAGAGGAGCAGAGTATAACAACATCAGAAAAAGTTAATAAGCAAAGTGTCTGTTTAATACGGCACGTCTTAACAACAGCGAGGATTCTATTTGCACAATATTGGAAAAATGAAGAAACACCACAAGACGGAGAGATAATCGGGAAAATACTAGACTGGGCAGAAATGGGCAGACTTACGCTTTAGGTTAAACCGAAAGAAGACACAGGATAGTATCAGACGTGGACTTTATATTCCTCCCAGTGGTTGGAAAAAAAGAGGCGGAGATTAAGAATGTAATCTGTATTGTTAAGCAAATTAAATAACCCAGGCAACACGATGTTTATTAAGCATGAACAAAGTGTAAACAACAGAAAATCAATACAATCCTAGATGCAGGGCGAGTCCTTTTGTCTGGCACACCCCAAAAGGGCATTGTGCATTTCTGTGCTTGGCACCCAGGCCATTTCCGCCACGTTCTGAATGATGCCCCTGATTTCCTTACGTTCTGCTTCACGGTGGAACTGGATCAGGGCCCACTTTGGGAGCAAAGTGCCAGTCTCATTCACTGGGCAAGGCCAGACTCTCCGTGTCTTCCTCCCGCAGCTGTCCTCCAGAAGGCTCGGACCATGACTTCCAGAAATCTGTGTCTGCTTTTTCAACTCGTCATTCACACAACACACTAAATCCAGATTCACTGTTGTGTGCCCGTAACATGCAGTGCCCAAGTCAGGGGACCGTATAATTCTTTGGCATTGCTCTGCTTAGCCAAGCTGGGGAAACCCAGGGCTTCCAAAACATAATTTCAACCTTTCTCTTGGCCAACCTGCTGTTACTCCAGTCTCTATTTGTTCCTCAGATAAAACGCTGGGCCCATAAACAGGAAAGGAATCTGGGGTTTAAGGTTGATCTGGGGCCTGGCGCATACCGTGGACTCTGCCTGCGCCCTGAAATGCCCGGTCAAAACCTGGCATCACCTTCCTAACCCTTTGGCCCCACAGGAGGCTGACTAGCTTTCAATCCACCCCGAGAGTCCTGGGTGGCCAGTTTTAATATTCCTGACTGTAGGAGAGGGGAGGGACATGGGAAAAGCAAAAGGGCCACCCAGATAGAGGCCGGAAACCTGGGTTTGTGCCTCAGTTTCCCATGTGCTGCTGAATCGGCCCATCTCAAACTGCCTCGGTTCCCCCATTGTGGCCCTGCGTGCTTCCCTCTCCCATCGTCCCCAGCCCCCAGACTCCAAGAACATGGACTCCACAAAGGTTGCTTGGGCCTTGGCCAGGTGGGGCTCCCCCGGCCCAGCCCCTCTCTCTCTTTCCCTCTCCAGAGCCTTGTTTGCAAGCCCATTAAGGCTTCTGGAGGGCAAATATTCTCTCCGTGCGGAATCTGCCCAGACTTATCCCGGCAGCAGTGTGGAACCCGAGCGAGAGCAAGGTTCCCACCGAGGCGCTTCCAAGTCGTGGCTGGAGGCGCTGCGTTCCTGGAGTGAGTGAGTGAGTAAACAGGTGGCACCCCGGGCACCTGCCGGGCTTCGGCAGCTCCATCGGGAGTCTCAACACGCGCTGGATAGCCCCGGGGCTGAGTTGGCAAGGGGTGGCGGAGGCGGGGCGGAAGCCGGGGCTGGTGTCAGCCACTTGACGGCCTGAATCACTCCAAAGGCTGCCCCGAGCACCAAACCCCAAAAGGATGGGCGTTTTGGCAGCAGCTCCCAGGCGGCCCTGCCGCTCACCAGAAATAAATGTGTAAATTGCAGGGCTGCGCCCGCAGCTGCAAAAAAAGCAATGAGGATCTCTGAAGCCGAGAGTCATGGTGGCACAGCCTAGGTCGATGGGCACTGCCCTCCCATGCAAACCCAGGCTCTGGAGAGGTAGGATTTGGGCATCCAACAGCACGTATGCCAGGGCAGTTTCCTGCGTGGGGGAGAAGGCCCAAACCCTTGCACGTTGGGGGCACACCTCTGCCCTTTCTGCTGTGTGGGGGGCACTGGAGCCTTCCCCTGGCTGGACAAGGGCTTGCTTGGGCCAGGGCTCGGTGCCCGTGGGGTAGAGTCCCTTGAGCCTGGAGGGAGATTTGCTGAAGTGGCTAAGGTTGCTGGGATGACGGTTCAGCATCCTCAGAAGAGGGTCTGCGTTCAACCCCAGCCCGTCCCCCTCCCACCTGAGAGGAATAGAGCCTGCACGGAAGAGAGGTCACAACTCAATCCCCCCCACCCCCACCCCCACCCCCAATAATCCTCTTCCAGTTCTCCTGGCTTTGGTTCCTTCGCCTGAAAAGATGCCCAGATGCCTCCAGGGAGAGAAAATGAGGAGGTTGCTAGCTGGCATTTTACGGGTTTTAGGATGATTTGATCCCCTCCAGATGGGAAGGGGGAGGACTACAATGCCCATCATTCCCAACCAGTCTGGCAAAACTCCGAGCCTCTTCATCCACACCAGCAAGTGTGTGTGTGTGTGTGTGTGTGTGTGTGTGTGTGTGTGGAGGGGGGGCAATTAATGTGCCCAGTGCTTGACTCACTGAACAGTGAAGACGCGACGAGCTGTGCCTTGTGAAATAAGCAAACCCTCAGGTTTTCCTGTAATGGTTGATTCGCACAACAGCCAAAGACAGAATCCCTGAAGACCTATAAGAACAGCCGACATATTCCTTTGGCCCCTGAGAGTTTCTTTGCTGACAGACCCTGAAACCTGCCTCGAACCCAAGTGAGGAGAAAGCAGGGCTCTTGTTTTTTGTTTTTTTCTTTCAATGAAAACAATGAGGCTCAATTCATTGTTTCGGGACAATGGCCAGTTCTGCAAAGCATTGACCTCCCAGCTTTGAGAAATGCCCCCTCCCCCAAGCCCCTTCCATTTTTTTTTTCAGATTAACAGAGTTGGAAGGGACCCTGTAGGCAGGGGTGAAACGCTACCGGTTCCAGCCGGTTCACTGAACTGGTAGTAAAAAATGCTTTTAAAAAGTTTTTTAAAAGGTTCCCACGTGCGCCAAAACTGATCCCACCCCCGCTCTGTTCTACTTACTTTCCCAAGCCTCCTTTTGGCATCCACTGTGCATGCGTGTGCGCAGCTCACGTTTGGTGTGCAGTGTGTATATGTGCAGGCAGCATGTGTTTGGCACATGGCGCGCATGCGCGGCCAGTGAACTGATAGTAAACTGGTTCAGATTTCATCACTGCTTGTAGATCATCTAGTCCAACCCCTCGCTCAAGCAGGAGACCCTTCGCCATTTCTGACAGATGGCAGCCCAGTCTCTTCTTGAAAGCTTCCAGTGATGTGAAGCTCCAACAACTTCTGAAGGCAACTTCTGTTCCACAGGTTGATTGTTCTCACTGTCAGAAAGTTTCTCCTTATTTCCAGGTTGAATCTCTCCTTGATCAGTTTCCATCCATTATTCCTTGTCTGGCCTTCAGGTGGTTTGGAGAATAGCTTGACCCCCTTCCTCCTCTCTGTGGCAGCCCCTCAAATATTGGAAGACTGCTCTCCTGTCTCCCCTGGTCCTTCTCTTCACTAGACTAGCCAGGCCCGGTTCCTGTAATCGTTCTTTGTATGTTTTAGCCTCCGGTGCCCTCATCATTCTGCTTGCTCTTCTCTGCATTTTTTCTAGTCTCAACCTTTTTTTATAATGTGATAAACAAAACTGGATGCAGTACTCTAGGTGTAGTCTTACTAGGGCTTTATAGAGTGGTACCTCACTTGATCTTGATTGTGTCCCTCTGTTAATGATTGGAACTGTTTAGGATTGTATTGGCTTTTATGGCTGCCGCCAGACACCATTGGCTTATATTTAATTGGTTGTCCACTAGGACTCCAAGATCCCCCTCACAGTTATTGTTATTAAGCCTGGTTTCACCATACCATTTCAAGTAGTCCTTGATTTACAACTGGCCTCTTAGTGACAGTTTGAAGTTACAAGAGGCCCTGAAAACGGTACTTACAACCCGGATTTGAAGTTCTAACAGTCACGTGACTGCATTTTGGGCATTTGGCAACTGACAGCATTGATGGCCATTTTCAGCTTCCCACAGTCAACATGCCCACAATTTCCAACATTTTTGCATGGTGGCTCAGTGGTTAGAATGCAGCATTGCAGGCTAATTCTGCCGAATGCCAGGAGTTCGATCCTGACCAGATCAAGATTGACTCAGCCTTTCTATCCTTCCAAAGTCGGTAAAACGAGGACTCAGATTGTTGGGGGCAAGAGGTTGACTCTGTAAACCTCTTAGACAGGGCTGTAAAGCACTGTGCAGCGGTCTATAAGTTTAAGGGTTAGAGCTGTCTGTCTGTCTCTCTATATCTATCTATCTATCTATCTATCTATCTATCTATCTATAATCTATCTATCTATCTATCTATCTATCTATCTATCTATCTATCATCTATCTATCTATCTATCTATCTATCTATCTATCTATCTATCTATCTATCTATCAAAGAGCTGTGATGGCGCAGTAGTCAGAATGTAGTATTGCAGGCTAATTCTGCCCACTGCCAGATGTTCGATTCTGACTGGCTCAAGATCGATTCAGCCTTCCATCCTTCTGAAGTCGGTAAAAGGAGGACCCAGATTGTTGAGAGCAATATGCTGACTCCGTAATCTGCTTAGAGAGGGCTGTGAAGCACTGCGAAGCGGTATATAAGTTTTATGCGCTATTGCTACTTCTGTTCTCCAGGAAAAAATACCCAAACAATTGGTTCAATTTACAATCACAGTGTTGTCTTTACAACTGCCATGAAAAAGCTCATAAAATCAGGCCTGGAAACGTGATGACCTGCTTAATGACTATCAGGACTGTAATTCCAGCCTTTGGGAAGCCTTCAGTTTCAATTCCTGCCAGCCGCAACCAGTGGAACCCAAGCAGCCGGAGAGGTTCATTAGATGGAGAGAGCTGGCATTCTCAGCTAAGCCTGAAAGCGCTTCCCCTGATGCTGGTGGGGTTCTTAAACTGTGACGGTGAGGCAGGTGAACCAGGCCAATGGTGGCTTGTTCCTTGAGCTGCGATTCAGAGATTGGGGGGCTTCTTCTCCCTCCTTTCTGTGGCCCTGGAATCACTCCAGGAAGCGGCCTATCTGTGCCCCTGAAATTCCTTCCTCGGCCAGAGAGAAGCCTCCATTGTGAGCACATGTTTTTCAGGAAGGCTCCAAAGGCTGATAGCCCAACGGAGGAGGAAATCTGTTGGCTGTCAGAGCCGTGATAGGGGACTTGAGCTTCCAGAGCTGGTGCGGATGGGAACCAGGGGGATGGGCGGGATGGGTTTGTGGAAAGCGGGTCTCCGAATTTCCAGAAATTCAAATCAATCTGAGTGGTGGTTGGCTCTCCAGACATCAGCCTGGGGTAGGAGGGAAGAGGGACTTCAAAGAAAGCGACATTTCAAACTGGAGGGGGAAGGAAAAGCTTGGCAGCATGGCCAGAGTGAGAGAGGTGGCCTGCCTAGTGCCAGCACTGCCAGGGCAGCAACCGAAGGTGGCTTTGCCCTCACAGACAGGGAAAGGTTGGAAGGGACCTTGAAGATCATGCGGCTGACCCCCAGCTCACCACCAGTAAAGCAGCCTCTCACTTGAGAACTTCCAGCAAAGGAGGGTTCAACGTCTCGTATGGCCATTGCTGCCATCTGGAAATTCTTCATGATGTCCCAGCAGAATCCTCTACCTAGTCTTTTAAATCCTTTATGTCCTTCCTCTGTCTTTGGCACTCTCCGGCCCTTCTTCTCCAGGAAAGCCCGCATGGGGAGAGCAAGATGGTTATCATATCTCCCAACTGCAGAAATTCCTTCTCCAGGGTAAACAAAGCCAGTGCCCCAACTGCAGTTCGATCAGAATAAAGATGGAAGGGACCTTGGAGGTCTTCTAGTCCAAGCAGGAGATCCGGTCCCCTTTCAGACAGGTAGCTGTCCAGTCTCTTCTTAAAAACCTCCAGTGATGGAGCACCCACAACTTCTGGAGGCAACTTCTGTTCCGCTGGTTAATTGTCCTCACTGTTAGGAAGTTTCTCCTTCATTCCAGGTTGCTTCTCTCCTTGATGAGTTTCCATCCATTGTTTCTTGTCTTGCCTTCTGCTGCTTTGGAGAATAATTTGGGAAATTATTCCCAAATTTGCATCCTTTTAGAGGGTCATTGATGTCAGGGACGTGGTGGCTCAGTGGCTAAGACGCTGAGCTTGTCAATCGAAAGGTCAGCAGTTCAGCAGTTCGAATCCCTAGTGCCGCATAATGGAGTGAACTCCCGTGACTTGTCCCAGCTTCTGCCAACCTAGCAGTTTGAAAGCAGGTAAAAAATGCAAGGAGAAAAATAGGGACCACCTTTGGTGGGAAGGGAACAGCGTTCTGTGTGCCTTTGGCGTTGAGTCATGCCGGCCACATGACCACGGAGACGTCTTCAGACAGTGCTGGCTCTTCAGCTTTGAAAGGGAGATGAGCACCGCCCCCTAGAGTTGGGAACGAGACTAGCACACATAAAAGCGAAACGTCTTCAAAGAAAAAACAAGGAAATCCAGTTGCCTCTTGAAAAAGCACCTTTGGGATACTCAGCTTATAATCAGTCACTTAGCAATCGTTCAAAGTGAAGGATGGGCCCAAAAGAAGGTACTTATATCCTGGGGTCCCACCTGTGATCACGTGATCGCACTTTGGGGCCCTTGGCAACTGACCCCCATTTACAGCCATTTGCAGGATCAGCTGACCCCGATTTACAATGTTTTTTTGCTAGAAACCAGGGTTTACTTTTGATTTCCAGCAAACCTTAGAAGTGCCTCTCTGAGAAAAAGATCCTCCATGACAGTGGTGAAATCTAAAATTTGTTACTACCGGTTCTGTGGGCGTGGCTTGGTGGGTGGTGGTAATGTGACTGGGTGGGCGTGGCCATTTTTTTTTTTTTTACATTTAAAACCATTTTTCTACAACTCTATGGCAAAGAGGTTGTAAAAAAATGCTTTCAAAAGTCTGTGAGGATCCCAGCTGAGTTGCCTGATCGGCAGAGGCTTTTTTTCTTTTAAAAGCCTCTGACGATCAGCCAACTCAGCTTGGATTGTCAGAGGCTTTTAAAACCATTTTTTCTAAGAGGTTGTAGAAAAAATGCTTTTAAAAGCCTTTGGCGATCCCAGCTCAGCCACACGATCATCAGAGGCTTTTTTTTTTTACTTTTAAAAGCATTTTTTCGGCCGAAGAGGTTGTAGAAAAAATGCTTAAAAAATTTTTTTTAAAAGCCTCTGATGATTGTGCGGCTCAGCTGGGCATTGGGGGGGGGCAGGGATTTTTGCTACCGGTTCTCCGAACCACCCTCCTCCATCGCTACCAGATCAGGCGATCCCGTCCATGAACATATTTTAACAAAAACATGTGTATTAATATTAGAACTATATAGACTGGATAATTATTTTGTATGTAGTGTGACAGATGTTAGGATAATATTTTAATATAAATAGATATGAAGAGTGAAATATGGGAACTATGAATAAGAATTAAGCATTAATTGAAAAATTAGAGATTGAATCATGGTATTATTATGAGTCCTTTGGGAGAAGGGCGGTATATAAATTTGAACAATAAATAAATAAATTATTAAACATGCATAAAAATATTATGGTTAGCAGTGAAATGATAATATTAAACAATGGGTGATTAGATAATGTCAGCATGTGTATTAATAGTCGAATCCCACGGATTGGATGATTGGAAAGAACACATATAGATTTCCTCTATATGTTTAAGTGATTGTGATTGGTACTAGAAGTGTACGTTGAAACATGGAACAATGAAAGAATGAAGGATGAAACTTTAATATAAATAGATGTGAAGAGCTAAATAAGGGAAATATGAATAACAAAGCAGGTGAGATGGAAGATAGAAAAGAAACGTCTTTGAATATTACGGTGACATGGGGAAAAGAAGTTAAAATAGAGATAGAAATTATATATATATATATATATATATATATATATATATATATGTAGGTCTTTGGTTATTCGGGTCTTCTCCCACGTAAAATTGGAAGTGTCTTGGCGACGTTTCGACGAAGTCTCATTCGTCATCTTCAGGCTGGTGTTCTCGGCTTCGTGCTTCCAGGAGCAAATTGCTCCTGGAAGCACGAAGCCGAGAACACCAGCCTGAAGATGACGAATGAGACTTCGTCGAAACGTCGCCAAGACACTTCCAATTTTACGTGGGAGAAGACCCGAATAACCAAAGACCTACATACAAACACCCGCGAAAACCTGAGAAAACATATATATATATATATATATATATATATATATATATATATATATATATATATATGTCTTTTTATTTTTTTATTTTTTTTATTTTTTATTTTTTCATAGGCTTTTATGTGCATATTCTTTCTAGCCAGGTTCCACCTATGTAAGCTAAGTTGTTCTTCAGCCCTAGTTCTGTGAAATCTCATTCACAGACTGACGCCTTATAAGGCAGAAATAGCTATTTGAGTCTCCCAAATTGCAGCACAGAGTTGTTGCTTTTCAGCAGGATACAAAAAGCCCAGAAACTTGTGAATGAGATTTCACAGAACTAAGGCTGAAGAACAACTTAGCTTACATAGGTGGAACCTGGCTAGAAAGAATATGCATATATATATATATATATATATATATATATATATATATATATATATATATATAATATATGTATATATATTATATATATATTATATATATATATATGTTTTCTGAGTTTTTCGCGGATATTTGTATGTAGGTCTTTTGTTATTTGGGTTTTCTCCCAATCAGAACACACCTCCATCCAATCAGAACACAGCCATGCTCCCACCCAATCAGTTCATATCCCCACTGGCAGTTAAAAAGAAGAAACAACCACAATCACATATTGCTCCTGGAAGCACAAGGCCGAAGACACAGCCTGAAGATGACGAATGAGACTTCGTTGAAATGTCGCCAAGGTACTTCCAATATTACATGGGAGAAAACCCGAATTACCAAAGACCTGTATATATATATATATATGTGTGTGTGTGTGTGTGTGTGTGTTTGTGTGTGTAGTTAATATCTCGGGTTTCTTCCCGTGTAATGGCAAACATATCCCTAGAAGGGTAGCAGCGACGTTTCGACAAAATCACACTTGTCATCTTCTGGCTGAAGTTCTTGGTTTGGTTCTTTGCCCATAAGAACCAAACCAAAAACTTCAGCCAGAAGATGACAAGTATGATTTTGTCGAAACGTCGCTGCTACCCTTCTAGGGATATGTTTGCCATTACACGGGAAGAAACCCGAGATATTAACTGTACACACATATATACCTGTGAAAACTTACATAAACATATATATATATATTTTCGCAGGTGTTTGTATGTAGGTCTTTGGTTATTCGGGTTTTTTTCACGTAAAATTGGAAGTGTCTTGGCAACGTTTCGACGAAGTCTCATTCGTCATCTTCAGGCTGGTGTTTTCGGCTTCGTGCTTCTAGGAGCAATGTGTGATCGCAGCTGTTTCTTCCTTTTAACTGCTAGTGGGGGTGTGAACTGATTGGGTGGGAGCTTGGCTGTGTTCTGTTTGGGTGGGAGCTTGGTTGTGCTCGGGTTAGTCTGAGCTGCAGGGGGATTTGAGCTGGTGAGCTGCGTTGCTGTTGTTTGGCTTCGCGTTCGTGGTTGTGCCACATCTTCATGGTGGGTGTCAGTCTGCTTCATGTATGGATTGGAGGGGTTTAAAGTGGCTAATGATGCAGCTGTGGTCTGGCTTAATATTATAGATATAGATATAGATATAGATATAGATATAGATATAGATATAGATATAGATATAGATAATATTATATTAATATTAATATAATATATTAATATAACAAGATATATGTAATAATAAGAGGGAGGTTTGGAAATTGAAGGGCGGAGGTATTAGGTATGTTTAAACAATATGAAACAATGAAAATGAAATGTAATAACTATGAATAATAATATTATGTTTATTTGTGTCAAATGTACAATACACAGGTATTCACACATTGATATGTATAAATAATATAACATTAAAAACTTGGTGGGGGGAAGTGCCTCTCTGCACTTGCTTCCGAGCATGTTGCAGACTCGCGGAAGTCCCTTTGGTGGGATTGGTTCTTCAGCCAGCTCTGTTTCCATCTCATGCTGACCTCCTAGCAACAGGAGCATCGTTTGCCATCCTGTCATGGGAGAGTTTCTCGGATGCTTTGCTGAAGTCCAACCACCCCGTGTCCCATCAACCACCACATTCCTGCAGCAAACGGAGCTGGTCGCTCCAATGAACAAAGGAGATCAGGTTGGTTGTGCATGATTTATTCTAGATAAGCCCCCGCGGCTCCTGGCAGGCCTGGCATTCTTTCCTAAACGCGCACAGGCCAACTGCTTGTCAAAAGGGCCGGATCAGCTGATGAAAGAAGGCCAGGGAGAAGGGTGGATTTGAACAATTCATTCATTCCATCTGTTCACGTCTAGCACAGGACATTTGTCACAGGGGTTAAGTTCAAAGTCCAGGCCTCTTGTCTTCTTCTACACAGGGCAGAGGCATTAATAGAGTAGAGTAGAGTAGAGTAGAGTGGAGTGGAGTGGAGTGGAGTGGAATAGGGAATGGAATGAGAATAGAATAGAATAGAATAGAATAGAATAGAATAGAATAGAATAGAATAGAATAGAATAGAATAGAAGAGTAGTGTAGAATAGAATAGAGTAGAGTAGAGTAGAATAGGAGTAGAGTAGGAGTAGAGCAGAAACAACTAGACTAGCACGCATGTGAGGAGGAACCTTTACCTTTACCTTTAGGAGTAGAGTAGTGTAGAGTAAAATAGGAATAGAATAGGAGTAGAGTAGAGTAGAGTAGAGTAGAGTAGAGTAGAGTAGAGTAGAGTAGAGTAGAGTAGAGTAGAATAGGAGTAGAGTAGGAGTAGAGCCGGAAACGACTAGACTAGCACGCATGTGAGGAGGAACCTTTACCTTTACCTTTAGGAGTAGAGTATTGTAGAGTAAAATAGGAGTAGAATAGGAGTAGAATAGAAGTAGAGTAGAGTAGAGTAGAATAGAATAGAATAGAAGTAGAGTAGAGTAGAGTAGAGTAGAGTAGAATAGAATAGAATAGAATAGAATAGAATAGAATAGAATAGAATAGAATAGAATAGAAGCTGGAAGGGACCTTGGAGGTCTTCTAGTCCAGCCCCCTGCTCAAGCAGGAGAACCTATCTATACCATCTCAGACAAGTGACTGTCTCTAGTCTCTTCTTAATAACCTCCAGTGATGGAGCGCCCACGATTTCTGGAGGCCAGCTGTTCCATCAAATTAATCTGATATCAAACCGATTCTCCTGAAAAGGTCTACCCCAGCCTCCTGGTTCAGATTGTCCTCCAACAAGGTTTGGCAAGTTGGATTTAGAAATCCAAATTTCACTTTTATTGGATTGTAATCTTTATTCAATTCAATTTATTCAATTAAATTGATGTCCCGCCCCTCCCTCTATCCAAAGCAATTCTGAGGAATGTGTTGAAATAAAACAGATTATGGTTGAGATGTTGGCAGGTCACAAGGGCTGGGGGAATTCCCAACTGATTTGATTGAAACTCCAAAATGTCCCCCTCCCCCCCAATTCATTCAGAAATTAAATTGAATCGATCCATTTGATAACTCACTTCAGAGATTCCAACAGACTAAATCAAGAAGCAATGGATGGAAACCAATCAAAGAGAGAAATACAGAGGAATTTTCTGGAAATGGGAACAATTAATCCCCGGAATGGCTTACTGGCAGAAGTTGTTGGTTCTCTGTCACTGAAGGTTTTTAAGAAGAGATTTGGATAGCCATTTCTTTTCTGCTTGAGCAGGCGGTTGGACTAGAAGACCTCAAAGGTCCCCTCCAACTCAGTTATTTTGATATTCCTAATGAATTTAAATGCGGATTCCGCATTATTTGCAGAAGCTATCGGATACGTTTTAGCTTGGAAGTTTCCTGAAGTCTTAAATTTAGAAATACCGGCTTTCAAACAGAACAGAAATGCTATCCATTAAAATAATAATAATCTCGTGGAGCAATTTGTTTTCATCTTCCACCGAGCTAATGCAAATGTTCAGTTGGCCTCTTTAAGAGTTTCACATCTTTCTTGGTGGTTTTTAAAGTGCGGGAAGATCTTGCCTTGAGAGGAAATTCCTTCTGGCCAGCACAAGGTATTTCTGATAAAGCAAAAGATACATTCCCTTGGGATATCAACACACACACACACAGAGAGAGAGAGAGAGAGTCACACACCCTTAAGCTAAGAATCTCCCCTTCCCCACCAGCTCTTTGGGTGAGCGCAATTGCAAACAAGTGTCTTCTTGAAAGTTGATTGAAGTTACAATGGTGGCTATTTTTACTTTCTTTCCAGACATTGCTGGGCACAAGTGTTCTCTCCTTTGTCCTTCACGGGGTGGGGGTGGGGAACAGCTGGTGCCCTCCAATGGGGAGGGGGACAATGCCTCCCCCTCCCCATGTTTCTATTCCTTTCAGGTACTTGGTTGAAATGGGCTGCAGAGAAGTGCAGCCGACAAGATGGAGAAGCTTATGAACAGATTAGCAGAGCTGGCTGGAAGGGACCTTGGAGGTCATCTAGTCTAAAGTAGGAGACTCTCCACCATTTCTGACCGATGGCAGTCCAGTCTCTTCTTGAAAGCCCCCAGGGATGAAGCTCCCACAACTTCCGAAGGCAACTTCTGTTCCATGGGTTGATTGTTCTCCGTGTCAGAAGATTCCTCCTTATTTCCAGGTTGAATCTCTCCTTGGTTACTTTCCATCTATTATTCCTTCTCTGGCCTTTAGGTGCCTTGGAAAATAGCTTGAGCCCCTCCTCTCTGTGGCAGCCCCTCAAATATTGGAAGGCTGTTATCATGTCTCCCCTGGTCCTTCACTAGACTAGCCTTGCCCAGTTCCTGCAACCGTTCATCGTATGTTTTTAGCCTTCAGTCTCCTAATCATTAACAGAGTTGGAAGGGACCTTGTAGGTCATCTAGTCCAACCCCTCGCCCAAGCAGGAGTCCCTACACCATTTCTGAAAGATGTCAGTCCTGTCTCTTCTTGAAAGCCTCCAGTGATGAAGCTCCCACAACTTCTGAAGGCAACTTCTGTTCCATGGGTTGATTTTTCTCACCATCAGAAAATTTATCCTTGTTTCTAGGTTGAATCTCTCCTTGTTCAGTTTCCATCCATTATTCCTTGTCTGGCCTTCAGGTGCTTTGGAGAATAGCTTGACTCCTTCCTCTCTGGGGCAACCCCTCAAATATTGGAAGATGCTATCCTGTCTCCCCTGGTCCTTCTCTTCCCTAGACTAGCCAGGCCCAGTTCCTGCAACCTTCATCATATGTTTTATCCTCCATTCCCCTCATCATCTGCTCTTCTCATTGGTGTCACTGCTCTCATGTCTCCCCTGGTCCTTGTCTTCTTTTGACCTGGCTGCATCCTGGCATCACGACTCCGAGAGGGGCACCTTTCCTTAGGCTGGGCAAAGGGCCAGGCTGGGTTGTGGCCTGGAAAAAAGGGATGCCCTGAGTTCTGGAGGGAAGAGGAGGGAGGAGAGAATAGAGGTAGTCCTCAAATTACAACAGTTTGTTTACTGACTGTTCAAAGTTACAACATCACTGAAAAAACTGACTTATGATACTTATGACCATTGCAGGTCATGTGATCAAAATTCCGATGCTTGGGAACGTGACTCACATTTATGATGTTTGCAGGGTCATGCGATCCCCTTTTGCGTCAATGGGGCAGACAGATTCGCTTAAAAACCGTGCGACACACTTCACAACTGTGGCCAGGAAGGTCGTAAAATGGGACAAAACTCGCTTAACAAACCTCTCGCTCAGCAACATAAATGTTGGGCTGTTGTGGCCTGTCAGCGGCCTGTGCAGCTACTAGCTGATTCCGACAGCGAGGAGGCTGGTGTGGTGCTGCGCCAGCAGCCTGTGCAGCTGGCACTCGAGTCGGACAATGAGGAAGCTGGAGAAGATGTGGTGCCAGAGGCGGGGATTCCGCCAGGGCCTTCAGAACCTCCAGAAGCTCCCATAAGTGAAGAGGACGAAGAGGAAGAGCCTCTTCTCGATGCACGGGCACGCAGAGCTGCCAAAAGGTAGGAGTGGATCCTCAGGAGGAGGTCTCCTCGAGAGTAAGGCTTGAGGCTAATTGGCCACTCCCTTAGCCTATTTAAGGAGGAACTCTGACTGAGGCAATTTGCAGGGAACAACTTCGTTCCTTCTCCTTCACGTCTGGATCTTAGTTCTTTTATCAGTGTCCTGCAAATTGCTTCTGGGCTTTCTGCCAATCCTAGTAAGATTGCAATTATTTATTCTTTGGATTCCTGTAGGCTGTTAAGAAAGTTAATTAACAGCCTTTGTTTGAAAAAGACTGATTTAATTTAGTAAACTAAGGTTTGTATAGACTTTGTGTGTGCTGCGTTCTTTGAGTCCGTAGCTGGGGCAGAACAGGGGCTCAATTGGGGTCATAATTCGGGGACTCCCAGTCCTGGAGGAAAAGAAAACGGGGAGAAACTATTTTCAGATTATTCGGAGCAGAATTTTGTTCATCACCTTTTCCCTTCTCTCAGCGCTCGTGAGCTCTTTCACCCAGTGAGGAAAGATGAAAAGTTGCTTTGAAGGTTTTGGTATCACAATATGCAGTCCTAACTAAGAGAAGGGAGAAACTTGGTGACCTCATCGCTGGAGGAAATTCTTTTTCGGTCTAACCCAGCCTCACACCCACATCAGCCTCTCGCACAGGTCCAAACGAGGTTTCTGGCTGTTATTCCTCTTTAGTAAGCCAAGAGGAAACCGCAACTGTCTTTCGAAAGGAAACAAACAAGGATGAATCGGAGCAGGTCAGCAACGTCGCCTCTCTGACTAAAAGCCAACCAGTATTTGCAATGGATTTAATTTAAGCTGGGGAATTTGCAAAAAAACAGAAGGGAAAACAGGACTACGATTTGAACTCCTGTTTTGATGGTGGCATTTGAAAAGTTAATCCTTTGAGGCATGCTGGTTGGGTCGCTTGGCAAGGGCTGAACCTGGAATCTTTTAAGTTGTCCACGGCCAAATATTGCCAGTTATCGCCAGCTTGAATTCTCCTGCACATTATCTATCAGATAGTGCCAGATGTCAAATGGCTTTATATCATGCCAAACGTAGGTAAAAATTAACCTTTGTGGCATCTGCCAAATATGAAAGACTCACCATCCATGAATAACCAATACTGACAAATACAAAAAAAAAAAAAATTCTTCTTCTAAAAAAAAATGGATTTCTGCTTTCACTGAATTTCATTTTGGGGTGTTTTTGGACTGACTATGATGGAAGCTCCTCTTTCTGTTTTCTATGGCATGTCTTGCCATTCTTCTAGAAGCCTCTTTCATGACCCATATCCGAGAAAACATTACTGGGGAAGTTTTCTCCAGATGCCTTTCCTTCCTTCCTTCCTCCCTTCCTTCCTTCCTCCCTCCCTCCCTCCCTCCCTCCCTCCCTCCCTCCCTCCCTCCCTCCCTCCTTTCGTTCCTTTTTCTGGGTCCTGAGGAAACCAAGTAGATGTGGGAATGGATTAAGCTTCTAAGTATCCATAGGGCAACCTTTCAGTCCAGCATTGCTTAGAAATGTTAAGGTAAAGGTAAAGGTTCCACTCGCACATATGTGCTAGTTGTTCCTGACTCTAGGGGGCGGTACTCATCTCCATTTCAAAGCCGAAGAGCCAGTGCTGTCCGAAGACATCTCTGTGGTCATGTGGCTGGCATGACTCAATGCCAAAGGCGCATGGAACACTGTTACCTTCCCACCAAAGGTGGTCCCTGTTTTTCTACTTGCATTTTTTACATGCTTTCGAACTGCTAGGTTGGCAGAAGCTGGGACAAGGAATGGGAGCTCACTCCATTACGCAGCATTAGGGATTCGAACTGCTGAACTGCCGACCTTTCTGATCGACAAGCTCAGCGTCTTAGCCACTGCTGCTTGGTTTTTACTGCCAGATGTGCTTTCTCTGGAACCATAAGGACCATTTGCCACCGACAAGGCTAGTCAAGATGTTTAGCCAATCAGAGACCAAATTTAGTACCCAACGTACTGTAGGTAATGCCTTCTCCATGAGAGCATTTTTTGTCTAGACTTTGTCCATGATTTTTGCTATCTTACAGAGCATGCCTTGTAGCCCTGTGCCAGAACAGAAAGAAGGAACCAGATAGCAAAAGATACAATTCTTAACAAGCAAGTTTTACAGAATTAATTCCTAACAAATAATTCCTATAGCACAAACAATTCTTGACAGAAGCAAATAGCAAAGGTTAGATAGATAGATATCACTATGTCCCTTCACACCCATTGCTTCTTGTCCGGCCTTTAGGTGCTTTGGTGAATAGCTTGACTCCCTCTTCTTTGGGGCAGCCCCTGAGATATTGGAAGACTGCTATCATGTCTCCCCTAGTCCTGCTTTTCATCAGACTAGACATACCCAAGCTTTAAATCCCGAATACGTTGTGTCTCTAATCCAGGCAAGCTGTAGATTTTACAGGCTCCGTTTGCTTGACCGTTGCTTGATTATGCTGCTTTAAATTGGCACCTTTTATTATTTATTTATTTATTTATTTATTTATTTATTTATTTATTTATTTATTTTATTTATTTATTTATTTATTATCAAATTTTATATGCCGCCCTTCTCCCGTAGGACTCGGGGCAGCTTACATAATAAAAACATAATAAAAATACAAAAAACAAAGCCAATTTAAAATCCCCAATTTAAAATCATGCAGCCGATCAGGGAATTTGCCGAAAGAGCCAACATTACATTACTACTACATTAGTTCATGATTTGTTTATGCTGTTTAACCTGCCTGGGATATTTTAGGGTGGGCCAGATGCCAAGGCCACCTGAGGGCATTTCCTTTGCCCCAATGCTACATAGCACATATTTTATAAGCAAATTTCTCTTTCTCTCTGCAGAGTGCCAATGGCAACTCACAGCTGGTTTGAGGGATAAACGTCCTACCAGCTGGAATCCTGCATCCAGTTTGGGTCACCACACTAATAAAAAAGAGGTTGAGACTCTAGAAAGAATGCAGAGAAGAGCAATGAAGATGATTAGGGGACTGAAGGCTCAAACATGCGATGAACGGTTGCAGGAACCGGGCATGGCTAGTCTAGTGAAGAGAAGGACCAGGGGAGACAGGAAAGCAGTCTTCCAATATTTGAGGGGCTACCACAGAGAGGAGGGGCTCAAGCTATTCTCCAAAGCACCGAAGGCCAGACAAGGAATAATAATGGATGGAAACTGATCAACCTGGAAATAAGGAGAAATTCCCTGACCCTGAGAACAATCAACCCATGGAACAGAAGTTGCCTTCAGAAGTTGTGGGAGCTTCATCCCTGGAAGCCTTCTGTCAGTACCATCTGACAGAAATGGTGTAGGGTTTCCTGCTTGGGCGGGTGGTTGGACTAGATGACCTACAAGGTCCCTTCCAACTCTGTTAATCTATTAATCTGAATTGCAGTCAAACATGCTTTTCTGGAGAAATGTCTATGGAGATTCTCAATTATCCAGGACATGGTTGTTCCAACAGTGCTTTTTTCCCTCCCCCCCCTTTTCCCCCGAAAAGGCAGTGGACTTTCTTAGCTTTGCCTTTGAAAATGTTTCACTTCTCATCCAGGAAGTTTCTTCAATACTAATTGAACTTAAAGAAGTTCCAGAACTTAGAAGAAGCTTCTAAGAAGAAGAACTAAAGAAGCTTCTTGGATGAGAAGCAAAACTTTTCAAAGGGGGAGTGGGGGCGGGGGGAAAGAAAGTCCAGTTACTTTTGGGAGGAAAAAAAAAGCATCTCTGGAGAAGAAAAACGCAGAATGTCATTCCCTGCTTTGTCAATTTTACACACGGGACAAGGCTAAGGTGGGTTAGAGAGTTTGTGTTTCTAGCCTCTGTAAGGAAACAAGCTTAGCTCAGAGAGCTCCAAGGACCTTCACAAATGAAGGAGAACCTCAAATATTCTCCTTCATTTGTGCTTCTGGGTTGTGTACACAGAGCCTTTTGAAGGGGGTTGTGAGACTCAGGCCATCCCATTAAACAGAGCAAGGCTGGGGAGGGGGAAGGGAGGGGGGGAATTCCCTGAATGCCCCAATTGTGTTTGGTTAACCTGGGTTTGACATTTAGCCTCCCGCCCACCACCATCTGCCCTCTCAACCCCATCCCCAAAACACCTTTCCCCTTAATTATAGACTGCTGGAAAAACTCATTATTGGCTCCCTCCCCCCCAAAACTCTGTTTGGAGGCCAGAATTCCCAGCAGGGCAATCTTTCTTTTCCTTCTATCCTGAGTTTTTCCTTTGGGAAGAAAGCCAGCCACCACCAATGGCTATCTGGTGGCTTTCCTGGGCCGGGCTGGGCCGAATCTTTAAAGCAGGACCTCTCCCTGATTTCAAAGAGATGGAGCAGCCTTTGCAGAGAGCGTGTTTCTTCTGGCCGAGAGAGAAACAGGGCTGGCGATCTTCTTATCTTCTCGAAGAGGTGGCTGGCTGGAGCCATCAAGATCTGTCGAAAAGCATCATTTCCGTTCCCAGGCACCTTAGGAAATGCACACACACACACACACACACACACAAAGAGAGAGAGAGAGCAGAACTTTGGAAAGCTGCAACTGTGCAGCTGAATCAACACTTCCGTCCGTCCTCTGGGTTGCTCTCCTTTAGGAGGGCTGACCTGGAAGCCGAGCTGGACCTGGTGGAACAACAGAAAGCAGGCAGGATCTCAGGGTGTTGGAGTTATTCGCACACACCCAAGTCCTCCCGGCTGCCTTCCAAGAGCTCACTTTCCAGCTCCTTCATCCTCCTGTGGCTCTTCTCGAATCCTATCCCTCCGGCCCCAAATCCTTCTTAAAGTGTCACTCTCCAAAGTGGGATGCAGATGCAGAATGCTGCCTTGAGTTTCAGATGCAGTTTTTTAAAAGCGCGCATGGCTTTTATGCACCCTCTGCATTTGCAGCTGGTAACTGCAAATGCAGTTACCAGAATGCAGAACTGCAAATTCTTGCTTAGGCAGGAAACCCTACACCACTTCAGACAAAGGGTTATCCAACATCTTCTTAAAAACTTCCAGCGTTGGAGCATTTACAACTTCTGGTGGCAAGTAGTTCCACTGGTTAATTAATCTAACTGTCAGGAAGTTTCTCCTTAGTTCTAAGTTGCTTCTCTCCTTGATTAGTTTCCACCTGTTGCTTCTTGTCCTGCCCTCAGGGGCTTTGGAGAATAGATGGACTCCGTCTTCTCCAAGATGCACTTCAAAAACTCTTGCCAACTTAACAGACATAAATTCCTACCAATCTTAGGTCTGGTCATTTGAGAGGAAGACTTTGGTAACCAGGGAGTGTGGTCTTTGGCTGGGGCAAAAGAGGAGGGGGATGCTTGGCGGGGAGGTTCATGCCTGGCAACGTCTCCAGAGTCACCCCCAGAATTTCTGTCTGTCCCCTTTGATACTAAGCAAAATCGAGGTGGATTATTTTGCCTGTTTTTCTCATGCGTCTTCAATCACCTTCAATCTCTGCTGGCTGGGGGATTCTGGGAGTTGAAGTCCACTCATCTTCAAGCTTCCAAGGTTGAGAAACACTGCCTTAAGGTATCCATAGACCTCAAACGTTGTCCATAACTTTTAATTTCAATCAATCAGAATAGAGCTGGAAGGGGCCATGAAGGTCTCCAACCAACCCCCTACTCAAGCAGGAGACCCCTATGTCATTCCAGACAAGTGGCTATCCAGTCTCTTCTTAAAAACCTCCAATGATGAAGCACCCACAACTTCTGGTGGCAAGCAGTTCCACTGGCTAATTGTCCTCTCTGTTAGGAAATTTCTCCTTAATTCCAGGTTGCTTCTCTCCTTGATTAGTTTCCATCCGTTGCTTCTTGTCTTGTCTTCCGGTGCTTTGGAGAATAAATTGGCCCCCTCTTCTTTGTGGCAGCCCCTCAAATACTGGAAGACTGCTCTCATTTTCTGGCCTTGTAAAAGCTCAAATGGGGGTCTCTCCTCAGCTTGAACAGGGGTGTCCTTGGCGTATTGCCTCAGGGGGAGGGGCTACCGTTTTGATTTTGATCATTAATCATTTTTAACTTTTACTGTGTGACTTTCAGGATTGCGTTGTGAGTTACCCGAGCCTTTTGATCCTGGTGGTCGGTCAAATTAAGAAATAAATCTTGAATGGAGAACCGGAGACATGGAAACTCTGGGGACGGCTGCCTGAAGGTCGAGGAAGGTCAGAGGGGATCAAGATGCCACAGCCGGCTGTGAGTTGGGGTCTCCCAGCCACGCAGCCTTGATCAGACCTCTTCCGGCTGCATTTGCCATCTGCCTGACTGCTAAAGCTGCCCTCTTTCTTTCTTTCTTTCTTTCTTTCTTTCTTTCTTTCTTTCTTTCTTTCTTTCTTTTTCTTTCCTTCTTCCTTTCTTCCTTTCCTTTCTCTCCCTCTCTCTCTTTCTTTCTTTTTCTCTTTCTCTTTCTCTCTCTCCCTTTCTTTCTCTCTTTCTTATTTTCTCTCTCTTTTCTTTCTTTCTTTCTTTCTTTCTTTCTTTCTTTCTTTCTTTCTTTCTTTCTTTCTTTCTTTCTTTCTCTCTCCCTTCCTTCTTTCTTCCCTTTCTCTCCCTCCCCCTCCCCCTTTCTCTCTCTCTCTCTCTCCCTTTCTTTCTTTTTCTTTCCTTCTTCCTTCCTTCCTTTCTTTCCTTTCTCTCCCTCCCTCCCTCTCTTTCTTTCTTTTTCTTTCTCTCTCTCTCTCTCTTTCTCTCTCCCTTTCTTTCTTTCTCTTTCTGTCTCTCTTTATTTTCTCTCTCTCCTTTCATTCATTCTTTCTTTCTCTTTCTTTCTTTCTTTCTTTCTTTCTTTCTTTCTTTCTTTCTTTCTTTCTTTCTTTCCCTTTCTTTCTTTCTTTCTTTCTTTCTTTCTTTCTTTCTCTTTCTTTCTTTCTTTCTCTTCCTTCCTTCTTCTCTTTCTCTCCCTCTCTTTCTTTTTCTCTTTCTCTCTCACTTTCTCTCTCCTCTTCTCTCTTTCTTTCCCTCCCTCTCCCTCTCCCTCTCCCTTTCTTTCTTTCTCTCTCTCTCTTTCTTATTTTCTCTCTCTTCATTCATTCATTCATTCTTTCTTTCTCTTTCTTTCTTTCTTTCTCTTTCTTCCTTCTTCCCTTTCTCTCCCCCTCTCTCTTTCTTTTTCTCTTTCTCTCTCCCTTTCTCTCTCTCCTTTCTTTCTTTCTTTCTCTCTCCCTTCCTTCCTTCCCTTCTTTCTCTCTTTCTCTTTCTTATTTTCTCTCTCTTTTCTCTCTCTCTTTTTCTTTCTCTTTTTCTTTCTCTCTCTCTCTCTCTCTCTCTCTTTCTTTTCTTTTTTTCTTTTTTCTTTTTTTGTATTGGACAGAGATTTGTGGGATTCTTTCAACCAGATTGAGTTCCTACAGTTGTCCTCCTTTGGCTGCTG
>NW_027256897.1:12735016-12895016 GCF_029215685.1 Pituophis catenifer annectens | reverse complement strand
GGCCAGTGGGGAGCAGAGAGAGATGTTGCAAGAAAGCCAGATGTGATGCTGTACATCCCACACTGGTTGCATCTCTGCCGTCGGGTGGCTGCAGCCACATTTCTATCTCCCCCCCCACCCCTCCCATTCACACACAAACGGTCAGGATTCACACCACGGGCTTAAAGCGAAACCTGGTTCCCTACCACGGAGATCCAAAGTTGCATTTCCTGAACGTGCAGCGGATTTCTTCCCTTACTGGGATGGCCTCGGACCGTGATGGCGAACCTATGGCACACGTGCCACAGGTGGCACCCAGAGCCATGTCACCTGGCACGCCAACTCAGCCTCTCTAGGAGTCTCTGGAGGCTGGGGACAACAAAAAATGTCACTTCGTGTGCAACCGGAAGTTGGGAAACGGGCTGTTTTTTGCCCTCCCCAGATGCATAGAGAGGATCTGGAGCCAGGTGCGAAAGAAAAACGGGCCTACCGGGCCATTGTGTGCCAGGAGCGGGGGGTGGGGAGGGGGGGTCATGCATGCATGCGCAAGGCAGGGCACATAGAATTATGGATGTGGGCACGTGCACGCTCTCGAACCTCCCCCACCATCCCTTCCTGGCACGCGATGGCAAAAAGGTAAGCCATCACTGGCCTCGGAAAACCCAGAGTCCTCCAGCTGCCAGATGCATTTGAGCCTTGGGTGTAACCCAGCTGCTTCTGCGGCATTGGAACCCTCGTTGCTAAGTGAGAATCTTGCCTAGGCTACTGTAAAAGCCCCTTGGTGTGAGACGGTCCTTGAAGGCAATAGAAGGGCTTGTCTAGATTTGCTTAGAAGAGGGGTGTCAAACTCGATTTCATTGAGGGCCACATCAGGATGGTGTTTGACCTTGGGGGACCGGGGGGGGGCGTGGCCAGCTCGACATCACTCGTGTCAGGGGTGTATGGTGGGCCGGGCACTCTGCCACTCTGCCTGCGGCCCTCCCGAGCTCCGTTTTCACTGGCAGAGGTACCGCGGGCCAGTCCTTTGCTGTTTCCAGGGTGGTCCCACAGGCTGGGACTGAGAATACCCCTGTCTTAGAAAAACCAGCAGGACTAGCAGCTTGGGAAAACAGTTAATGCGTCCAGCCCTACTGGAAGACTGCTATCATATCACCCCAAGTCCTTTTTTTCTCTAGACCAGCCAAACCCCAAACCTGCAGCTGTTCTTCGTATGTTTTAACCTCCCCAAGAAGTTGCTCTTCTCCTATAAAGCCAGGCTATTTGCAGCATTTTGCTTGAGTGCAGAGCTGCCTGGGCTGGCAGGAGCCCCGAGTTCAGTCGAAACCTTTTGGGGCGCCAGGGAAGGTAAGCGTGGCCCCCATCTTTTTTCCAGCTCCCCCTCCCTGCATCGAATCTGAGCCATCCCGGCTGCTCGGTCCTCACGCTGTTTTCATATGTATTTTTACAAGAAAGGCATTTCCGTTTTCCTGTCTTTTGGGGAAGTGGCTGAAATCAGCACCGAGCAGCGTGTCTTCCTAGCAGAGCCCCGATTTCAGTTTTGCTTTCTCTGAACTCCAAGTAAACTACGCATCCCACACGAGTCCCGTTTTCTATTTCTCAGGGCTTCTCCAGCCAAACGATCCGACGCTTCTCTTTTTGGGGGTCAGCTCAGTCCCCGGAACAGCCTGGAAAGGCTACCCAGGAAGTGTCTCATTTTGTGTTGGCCTTCACAGCACACACCAAACCCCAGACCCAGAGGATCAGCATGAATGGAGACAGAAGAAGCAACGGGAGAGGAATTCATATAAGACACTCAGCTACACTGAGACGGGGTGGGATGGTTCTTCATTTTCCTTCCTTCCTTCCTTCCTTCCTTCCTTCCTTCCTTCCTTCCTTCCTTCCTTCCTTTTCCTTCCTCCCTTCCGTCCTTCCTTTTCCTTTCTTCCTTCCTTTTCCTTCCTTCCTTTTCCTTCCTTCATTTTCCTTCCTTTCTTCCTTTCTTCCTTCCTTTTCCTTCCTCCATTCCTTCTTCCTTCCTTCCTTCCTTTTCCTTCCTTCCTTCCTTTTCCTTCCTTCTTTCCTCCCTTCCTTCCTTTTCCTTCCTTCCATCCTTTTCCTTCCTTCCTTCCTTTTCCTTCCTTCCTTCCTTCCTTCCTTCCTTCCTTCCTTTTCCTTCCTTCCTTTTCCTTCCTTTCTTCCTTCCTTCCTTTTCCTTCCTCTGTTCCTTCTTCCTTTCTTCCTTCCTTTTCCTTCCTTCTTTCCTCCCTTCCTTTTCCTTCCTCCCTTCCTTTTCCTTCCTTCCGTCCTTCCTTTTCCTTCCTTCCTTCCTTTTCCTTCCTTCATTTTCCTTCCTTTCTTCCTTTCTTCCTTCCTTTTCCTTCCTCCATTCCTTCTTCCTTCCTTCCTTCCTTTTCCTTCCTTCTTTCCTCCCTTCCTTCCTTTTCCTTCCTTCCATCCTTCCTTCCTTTTCCTTCCTTCCTTTTCCTTCCTTCCTTCCATCCTTCCTTCCTTCCTTCCTTCCTTCCTCCCTCCCTCCCTCCCTCCCTCCCTCCCTCCCTCCCTCCCTTCCATGGGTTATTGCACGCTCAGTGCAAAAGCATGGTTTTCCTTCCTTCCTTCCTTTCTTCCTTCTGTCCATCGTTCCTTCCTTTTCCTTCCTCCATTCCTTCTTCCTTCCTTCCTTCCTTCCTTCCTTCCTTCCTTCCTTCATTTTCCTTCCTTCCTTTTCCTTCCTTCCTTTTCCTTCCTCCCTCCTTTCTTCCTTCCTCCCTCCCTTCCTTTTCCTTCCTTCCTTCCTTTTCCTTCCTTCCGTCCTTCCTTTTCCTTCCTTCCTTTTCCTTCCTTCCTTCCTTTTCCTTCCTTCCATCCTTCCTTCCTTCCTCCCTTCCTTTTCCTTCCTTCCTTCCTTTTCCTTCCTTCCTTCCTTCCTTCCTTCCTTCCTTCCTTGCTTCCTTCCTTCTGTCCATCCTTCGTTCCTTTTCCTTCCTTCCTTCCTTTTCCTTCTTCCTTCCTTCCTTCATTTTCCTTTGTTCCTTTTCCTTCCTTCCTTCCTTCCTTCCTTCCTTCCTTCCTTCCTTTTCCTTCCTTCCTTTTCCTTCCTTCATTTTCCTTCCTTTCTTCCTTTCTTCCTTCCTTTTCCTTCCTCCATTCCTTCTTCCTTCCTTCCTTCCTTTTCCTTCCTTCCTTCCTTTTCCTTCCTTCTTTCCTCCCTTCCTTCCTTTTCCTTCCTTCCATCCTTTTCCTTCCTTCCTTCCTTTTCCTTCCTCCGTTCCTTCTTCCTTCCGTCCTTCCTTCCTTCCTTCCTTCCGTCCTTCCTTCCTTCCTTCCTTTTCCTTCCTTCCTTTTCCTTCCTTCCTTCCTTCCTTCCTTTTCCTTCCTCCCTCCCTTCTTCCGTCCTTCCTTTTCCTTCCTTCCTTTTCCTTCCTTCCTTCCTTTTCCTTCCTTCTGTCCTTCCTTCCTTCCTTTTCCTTCCTTTCTTCCTTCCTTCCTTCCTTCCTCCCTTCCTTTTCCTTCCTTCCTTCCTTCCTTTTCCTTCCTCCCTCCCTTCTTCCTTCCTTCCTCCCTTCCTTTTCCTTCCTTCCTTCCTTTTCCTTCCTTCTGTCCTTCCTTTTCCTTCCTTCCTTTTCCTTCCTTCCTTCCTTCCTTCCTTCCTTCCTTCCTCCCTCCCTCCCTCCCTCCCTCCCTCCCTCCGTTCCATGGGTTATTGCACGCTCAGTGCAAAAACCTGGTTTTCCTTCCTTCCTTCCTTCTGTCCATCCTTCCTTCCTTTTCCTTCCTTCCTTCCTTCCTTCCTTCCTTCCTTCCTTCCTTCCTTCCTTCCTTCCTTCCTTCCCTTTTATATGGCCACCCATTTTATTTACATGATTGGGCAGCTTACAGTACAATAGATAAAAACACATTGAACGCAAAGCATCAAATCCACAGAGCCAGGAATCACATACAGTCCCCATTAGCACCCCTGAGGGGGAGGCCCTGACTTCACCCAAGGCCCAGGCTCAGTCACAAGACCAAGTTTTCAAGGCCTTGTGAAAGGCCAGTGAGGTTGGGGCCAACTTAGAATAGAATAGAGCTGGAAGGGACCTTGGAGGTCTTCTAGTCGAACCCCCTGCTCAGGTAGAAACCCTGTACCATTTCAGACCAGTGACTCTCCAGTCTCTTCTTAAAAGTCTTCAGTGATGGAGCACCTCCAACGTCTGAAGGCAACTTCTCTTCCACTGGCTAATTGTCCTCCCTGCCAGGAAGTTTCTCCTTAATTCCAGGTTGCTTCTCTCCTTGATTAGTTTCCAGCCATCGTTTCTCCTCTTGCTTTCTGCTGTTTTGGCAAATAACAATAACCTGATCTCTGGAAGGACAAAGTTCCAAAGTTGGACACCACAGGGGAAAAGGCTCTTTTTCTTGGCTCTTCCAGCTGGCTCTCCTTAGTGGTGGCACCTGGGGGATACCTATCCTGCCGGACCCGCTCTGATAAAGGGGAAGAAAGGGTCCCATAAGTAATAAGTGCTTGTGGGCAGCCCCACCCCACCCCACAGTGGTGAAATCCAAATTTTTTTACTACCAGTCCTGTAGTGTGGCTTGGTGGGCATGGTGTGGCTTGGTGGGCGTGGCTCAGTGGGCGTGGCAGGGGGAGGATATTGCAAAATCCCCATTCCCACCCCACTCCAGGGGAAGGATATTGCAAAATCCCCATTCCCACCCCACTCCTGGGGGGAAGGGTATTGCAAAATCCCCATTCCCACCCCACTCCAGGGGAAGGCTGGTGCAAAATCTCCATTCCCTCCCCACTCCTGGGAGAAGGATACTGCAAAATCCCCATTCCCACCCCTGTCCTGGGGGAAGGATACTGCAAAATCCCCATTCCCACCCCACTCCTGGGGGAAGGATACTGCAAAATCCCCATTCCCTCCGCACTCTGGGGCCAGCCAGAGGTGGCATTTGCCAGTTCTCCGAACTACTCAAAATTTCTACTACCAGTTCTCCAGAACCTGTCAGAACCTGCTGGATTTCACTCCTGCCGCCCCCCCCCCCAACTTCAGCAAATCAAGATTGTGTGAAGAGAGCTACTGGTGTTTTGTTAACCTGGGTTGAAGGCTTAGCAGGCTGTGTGAACCCATGGATTCTGATATGAGAAGCCAGAGTAGGATGAGTCAAAATGGTAGTTCTCGAGTTACAGCTGATCAATTAGTGACTATTTGAAGTTACAGGAGACCCTGAATCTACCATCCGTACTCAAAGTTCTGACAGCCGCCCCACCTACACAAAATGTGACCACATTTTGAGAGTTTGGCAACTGGCCAGCATTTACAGCTATTTGCAGAACCTCATAAACACGCGATCGTGATTTGTGCTGGAAACTGTGGTTTACAGGTGTTCCTCGACTTACGACCACAATGGAGCCCAACTTTTCTGTTTGTAAAGTGAAACATTTGTTAAGTGAGCTTCGTCCCATTTTACGACCATGTTTGTTAAGCGAATCACTGCAGTTGATAAATGAGTAACCTGGTTGTTAAGTGAATCCAGCTTCCCCGTTGATGTTGCTTGTCAGAAGATCCCAAAAGGATGTGACCCCCCCCCGGGACGCTGCGACCGTCATAAATATGAATCCATTGCCAAGCATTTGAATTTTGGTCACAGGATCACATGGGGATGCTGCAAATTCTCGTCGCTGTGAAAAACAGTCATAAATCGCATTTTTCAGTGCCATTGTAACTTTGAACAGTCACTAAACGAAGTGTTGTAACTTGAGGACTCCCTGTACTTTTGGTTTCTGGCAAAAAAAGAGTGCCCCATAGCGAAGGAGTTCGCTTAAAAACTGTCACAACAAAGGTTGTAAAATCCGGTGCAATTTATTTGATGACACACCTAATGCCTATAATTATGGGCTTCAAGGATTTACCTGCAGTGTAACAAAGAGCTGATGGAAGTTTTTCATCCTAATTTGGGGAGACGTCGAACACCCCTGCCAGGAGTTGGCTGGACCCCAAAGGAAAAGGACAATATTTGCCCAAAATAGCCCTGTCCTTTTTTTCACACTGAGTAGTCTCAGAGCAGGGGTGAAATGCTCCCGGTTCGGACCGGATTGCCTGATCCAGTAGCGATGGAGGTGGGTGGTTCGGAGAACCTGTAGCAAAAATCCCAGCCCCCTCCCCTCATGCCCAGCTGAGCTGCATGATCATCAGAGGCTTTTTTTCTTTTAAAAGCCTCTGACGATCCCAGCTGAGTTGCTTGATCGGCAGAGGCATTTAAAAGAAAAAAAAGCCTCTGATGATCAGGCAACGCAGCTGGGATCTTCAGAGCCTTTTGAAAGCATTTTTTACAACCTCTTTGCCGAAAAGGTTGTAGAAAAAATGGTTTAAAAAGTTTTTTTTTAATGGCCACGCCCACCCAGTCACATTACCTCCCCACCAAGCCACACCCACAGAACCAGTAACAACAAATTTTAGATTTCACCACTGTCTCAGAGGTTTTCTTCCCCAAATTCCAGCCCCTCTTAGGCCAGTAGGGAAGAGGGAGAGGAAGGGGAGGGGAGGCGATGGAGGCTGGTGCTTAAAAGGACTGGTGAAAATATGTGCAGAGCAAAGGTTGAAAGACAGGAAGCAAGCAAGGATGACCATTGTAAAATCCTGCGGATGAGCTATTTTAACGATTGCTAATTTGGGAGCCTCAGATAACGGGGACAATTGGTGGCCTCCTTTCTCCCCACCTCCACCCCCCCCCGGTCCCCAACTCTGAAATAATGGTGCCCTGCTGGCTGTTTTTCTACCCTGGGACTTCAACATCGCTTCTGCCTCACCCAGCCCACAAGAGAGGAGGGGGCTTCAAGTCACCATCAGCCGTTCTGTCTATGGAGATTCTCAGCCATCCAGGTCATGGTTGTCCCAAAAGTGCATTTTTCAAGAGGCAACTGGACTTCCGTGGTTTTTCCTTGAAGACGTTTCGCTTCTCATCCAAGAAGCTTCTTCAGAAGAATCTGACCATCCAGAAGGAGCTGAAGAAGCTTCTTAGATGAGAAGCGAAACATCTTCAAGGAAAAACCACGGAAGTCCAGTTGCCTCTTGAAAAAAACACCTTTGGGATATCAGCCATTCTGTGTCCCCCCTCCCAACTTTTCTGAACACCATTTTTCCAGTGAGGGGATTGTTGATACCGTCCAGAATGGGATCTGCCTGGATCTGTGTTTTGGATGCCTGAGGATGGCATGACCATGCCCCTCAGCTTCTGGTCACTTCATGCCCCATGTCTGCAAAGGATGGTGAAGATGGAGGCCCCAATGTTCCCAATGCATATCAAATAGATCTTGCCACTGCGTCCATCTTGATATTTTTGCCAGGCTCTCTATGTCTGAACTTCTCTGTACTATGGAAAGAGTGCAGAGAAGAGCAACAAAGAAGATTAGGGAACGGGAGGCTAAAATCTATGGTTTTATGAAGAGCAGTTGCTGGAATTGAATATGTCTAGTTTGATGAAAAGGACTAGGGATGATATGATAGCAGTCTTCCGATATCTCAGGGGCTGCCCCAAAGAAGAGGGAGTCAAGCGATTCTCCAAAGCCCCTGAGGGGGGCAGGACAAGAAGCAATGGGTGGAAACTCATCAAGAAGAGAAGCAACTTAGAACTAAAGAGAAATTTCCTGACAGTTAGAATAATTAATCAGTGGAACAACTTGCCTCCAGAAGTTGTGAATGCTCCAACACTGGAAGTTTTTAAGAAGAGATTCGATAACCTGAAGTGGTGTAGGGTTTCCTGCCTAAGAGGGTTGGACTAGAAGACCTCCAAGGTCCCTTCCAACTCTGTTATTCTGTTTTCTGTATTTTTAAAACCTCTGTGGCCTTCTGGCTAAGTTGCAACCCAGCTTCTGAGCTTTAGCAGATGCTCCTCTCAGATCTGTGTTCAGAAACTATGCAACTAATAAATAAAAAGAGTGACAGCATCTTCCAATATTTGAGGAGCTGCCACAGAGAGGAAGGGGTCAAGCTATTTCCCAAGGCACCAGAAGGCCAGACAAGGATTAATGGATGGAAACTGATCCAGGAGAGATTCAACCTAGAAATAAGGAGGAATTTTTCTGACAGTGAGAGCAATCCACCCATGGAACAGAAGTTGCCTTCAGAATTTGTGGAAGCTTCATCACTGGAAGCCTTCAAGAAGAGGCAGGACTGCCATCGGTCAGAAATGGTTGGGCAGGGGGTTGGACTAGATGACCTCCAAGGTCCCTTCTAACACTGTTATTTTGTTATTGTTGGGGGCAATATGCTGACTCTGTAAACCGCTTAGAGAGAGCTGTAAAGCACTGTAAAGCGGTATATAAATCTAAGTGCTATTGCTATTGTGTGTGTGTGTGTGTGTGTGTGTGTGTGAGAGAGAGAGAGAGAGAGAGAGAGAGAGAGAGAGAGAGAGAGAGAAATTTATTTATTGGATGACTTCATGAAATTCCAGGCACCCCCATTTCATCTGGCCTCTCTTCCAGCCCACTTTGGGGAGATCCATCGGTGCTCGCTTCTTCCTCCAGCTGCTGATGTTTGGCCAGGGTCAAAGAATCCACCCACCCACCGGTTTCCCTTGTCACACACTGAAAGGGTAAGAGCAGCGTCACACCCCAGGCAGAATATTTATGCTGGCAAACCCTTCTCAAATCCTGGAGAAGAGCGTGTCATGGGAAGCCCTTCCATTTGTTTTTATCAATGTTTTTGAAAGCCATCTTTGAATGTTGGTCAACCTGCTGCTGATGTCCTTGTGGTTAAGGTTGCCAAACTAGATGTAGCTACTGTATTTGGGGAAGCACATTAAGAGACGAGAGTGAATTCCTCTGTCTTAATCTATCCCATGGTTTTTAAAGATAAAACAGAATATCAGAGTCTGAAGGGACCTTGGAGGTCTTCTAGTCCAACCCCCTGCTTAGGCAGGAAAACCACTTCAGGCAAATGGTTATCCAACATCTTCTTAAAAACTTCCAGTGTTGGAGCATTCACAACTTCTGGTGGCAAGTTGTTCCGTTGATTAATTGTTCTCACTGTCAGGAAATTTCTCCTTAGTTCTAAGTTGCTTCTCTCCTTGTTTAGTTTCCACCCATTGCTTCTTGTCCTGCCCCCCTCAGGGGCTTTGGAGAATAGCTTGACTCCCTCTTCTTTGGGGCAGCCCCTGAGATATTGGAAGACTGCTATCATGTCTCCCCTAGTCCTTCTTTCCATCAAACTAGGCCTACCCAGTTCCTGTAACCGTTCTTCATATGTTTTAGCTTCCAATCCACTTTGTTGCTCTTCTCTGCACTCTTTCTAGAGTCTCCACATCTTTTTTACATCGTGACGACCAAAACTGAATGCAATATTCCAAGTGGGATAAGGACCACTTCCCGCTCCCCGCCCAAGTTATTTTCCGACTGAATTCCTATTCTTGATAACCTTGACTATCTGCATTCCTTATTCTCTATTTACAACCGTTGCAAACTGAACTGTTCCTTGTGTTTTTGCTTTTTTTTTATTGAAAAGTTTTAAAATATTTTACAAACAAATTCCCCCCCCTTCCCCCACCCCTTCCCCTCTTCCTCCCCCCCCCCCGACTTCCCAGAACAAAATACAGGGTATTGCATTTAACAAACATAATCTAACATAAGCAAACTAACTATAAACTCTTAACTTCCCCTTACTCTTTAACTCCGCCATAGATACTAAAATATCAAAGTAAAAAGAAAATTCATCTAAATATTTCATTCATAAACTATTTGCAACTTTTTAGTCCCATATTTGTTTTGTATATAGTCAATCCATCTTCTCCATTCCAGTACATATCTTTCATTCGAACGGTCCTTCAAATATGCAGAAATTTTAGCCATCTCCACCAAATTGGCTACTTTTAATATCCATTCTTCAATAGTTGGTATTTCTTCCTTCTTCCAATATTGCGCCACCAAAAGTCTGGCTGCCGTTATTAAATTCAAAATCAAATTAGTCTCTATAACTGTACATCCTTCAATTATACCCAATAAAAACAACTGTGGAGTAAATTTTATCTTCCTTTTAAGAATATTTTCTATAATCCACCATATCTTAATCCAAAATGCCTTAATTTTCTTACATGTCCACCATACATGAAAATACGTTGCATCGTCACATTTACATCTCTAACATGTAGGTTGTAAACTTGGGTACATACAGGCTAACTTTTGGGGATCCTTGTGTTTTTGCAAGGCACTTATCAGAAAGGGTTTCTTTGCCCTCCTCCCCCATGAATGCAAAATACATTTCCCTCTCTCCCCCCCCCCCCCCGCCCACTCCCATCTATTGCTCTCAGCCTGATCTGCTGCATGGGCTTGTTGACAGAAGAGTGAGATAGCAACGCCAATGAAAAGAAAACGAGATTTAAAGGTTGACACTTGTTCAGTTTACAAGTTGCCCGACACTTTTAAGAGTCCCTTTAAATAAATAAAAAAACAATAACAGAGCTGCCACCCAGTCTGTGCTGGGCTGTGGAACAAAGGCCGGCTGCTTCCTCGGATGGCCTTGGCATTCTTGGGAGAGCAGGTGCAGCCCTCTGCCCCCCTCCCGGCGACTCCCTCAGAAGCCAAAACACTTTGGCTGCCGTCCAGGAGCGTTCCAGAAGGAGTCAGATGCCAAGCCAAATCTTTTCTCTGCACCGTTGACCGCTTTGGTGGCCTCACCGTGAACGAGTCCTACAGGAAAGTGGTCCAGGTCGCCATTCAGCCTGGAAGGATGGAGCTTCTCCACCTACCAGGTGGGCAACTGAGATTCCCACCAGCAGAATGGCCTTTTGCTCCGCAGACTTTCCACACTCAACCTTTGTTCAGCTTGGCCGATAAATGCTGTGGCTCAGGGATGGGCTTGACGGCTGGAGGAAGCTCTAAGTGTTTTATGATGGAAGGGCAAATTGCTTCTGATCTGAAAGGAGCAATCCTGCTGGAGAACCCTCCTCAGATGCCACCATCCTGCACAGTGTCAGCTGCAGACAAAGCTCATGAATACATGAATAATTTATCCCAAGGGTGCTTTATCAGGAGGCAAGTGGACTTCCTTGTTTTTTTCTTTTGAAGACACTAGGACACCAGGTGTCTTCTTTGGAAGACAGAGAAACCTCCAAGTGCTTCAAGGACCCTCTAAAAGGATGCAGCTGTCCGTAAGGAATATACAATCCTTCCATTCCCTACTGTCCTGTTGGAGCTGAAGAAGCTCCAATGGTCACTCAATGAATGGTTAAAAATCTGTAGAGATTCTCAGTTCTCCAGGTCATGGTTGTCCCAAAGGTGCTTTTTCAGGAGGCAACTGGGTTTTCTTTTGAAGGCATTTCGCTTCTCATCTGAGAAGCTTCTTCAGCTCTGACTGGATGGCGGGGAATGGAAGGATTGATACTCATTGCAGACATCTGGTCATTTGCATCCTTTTAGAGGGTCCTTGAAGGACTTGTGAGGTTTATCTGTGTCCTCAGGGTCACCTGAGTGGTGCAAATGGTTCAATTTTTCCCTCTGGAAATCCATTCCTACTCCCACCCCATTCCAAGGGTCTTCATCCCAAATTTTATAGTTAAAAATCAGAAAGTCCAGTTGCCTCCTGAAAAAGCAATGAATGGTTGTAAGTTGAGGACTACCTCTTCTGCCATGGTCTTGTTCCTTGGGTCAGGCAGATAAACTCAGAGACTGCAGCTCACCAGAATTTCAGGCTGCGTTTTTACCCTCTTTGTAAAAAAATAATAATAATTGCAGCCCAAAACTGAGGTGTTTTGTGGGAGAAGGAAGCAGCCCTGGTGGGAATGAGCAGGTCAGGGCGGGTTCTGGCATCCGTGTGGGAAACGGGTTCTGGAGGAAGGTGACCGAAACGGAAGAGATGTGCGCTCACGACGCAAAGATAGCGCTGCATATTATCTCTGCTAAACCACAGACAAAGTTGTGATTGTGAACTTGGCCTGACAGCGTCTCAAACGGGGGGGGGCGTCTCTGGCACGTTGGACGGCATCCACCAGGAAACGTGCCCCAGAGGCCGGACGGGCTGTCCTGTTTTTCGTGGGAGGGTGTAAACGAAGAGCCTTTTTTTCTCCTGAGTGCTGCGTTGTGCTAATTATAAGCCACATCTGGTCAGGGTGGGCCGCTGGGAAGAGATTTTGGAGATCTCTATCACGGTTGCATTCTCCACCCGTGATGGAGGCTCTTCTTTTAACCCCTCCAACCACCACTTACATTATTTGCATCTCAAGACCCCTCTCAGCTTTGCAAACACCCACCACGGCTGATTTTCTCGTATCTGACAAAGAGTTCCTGCACCGTCTTTGGAGAGATGCAGCTTCCCATCATAACAGTGTTGACTGGGGATGTAGGTAGAGATTCTTAGTCTTCCAGGCCATGGTTGACTCAAAAGTGCTTTTTCAGGAGGCAACTGGACTTTCTTTTGAAGACGTTTCACTTCTCATCCAAGAAGCTTCTTCAGCTCTGACAGGATGGTGGGGAATGGAAGGATTTATATTCTTTGCAGACAGCTGGTCCTTTGCATCCTTTTAAAGGGTCCTTGAAGCACTTGGAGGTTTATCTGTGTCCTCGGGATCACCTGAGTGGTGCAAATGGTTCCTGTAGTCTGCAATTTTTTCCCTCTGGAAATCCATTCCCACTCCCACCCCATTCCAAGGGTGTTGATCCCAAATTGCATAGCTAAAAGTCTGAAGAGATTCTCGGTCATCTGGGTCATGTTTGTCCCAAAGGTGCTTTTTCAGGAGGCAACTGGACTTCCTTGGTTTTTCTTTGAAGACATTTCGCTTCTCATCCAAGAAGCTTCTTCAGCTCTGACTGGATGGTGGGGAAGGGAAGGATTTATATTCCTTGCAGACAGCCGGTCATTTGCGTCCTTTTAGAAGCTTCTTGCATGGCCATAAGTCACTTTTTTCAGTGCTGTTGAAACTTTGAACCATCACTAAATGAACTGTTGTAAGTCGAGGAGTAGCTGAACTTCCGGTTTTCAGCAGAACTAGCCCATAGCAAACCATTGGATCACGATGTTTATTAATAGCAACCACAAAAAAGATTGCAAAATCAGGGTGACTCAATTGACAACCGTTACGACTGTAACAGGCAGGCTCCATAGTCGTCATAAATCATGTAGAGTTTCCCTGCACTGTGCTCCTTCGCTCGAGTCATCTTGCAGCCTTGCCCTGCTCTGCCAAGTGCCCGGCTTGGGGAGCTGTGATGGGCAGAGCCTCAGGCTTCCTTGCCCTGGGCTGCTGCAGGAGGCCACCAGATGCATTGCCCATGAGACCAGCCTTTTGTTGGAAACAGCCGGATGGAACGGTCGATTGGACTCACGGCATGCACCGAAGAAGAGGGGGGTCAAATCCTTGGCCACCAGGTTTTATTTATAGTCCAGATGGGAACTAAGGGGCTGGAAGGGGCTCTTCAGGGCTGCCAGGCCAAGCGGCTCAGTCCCTGCTCAATGCAGGAATTCAGATTTAAAGTATCTCTGTTCAGTCCAGTGTTTTTCAACCGTGGCAGCTTGAAGATGTGTAACAGATTAACAGAGTTGGAAGGGACCTTGTAGGTCATCTAGTCCAACCCCCACCCACCCACCCAGCCAGGAGACCCTACACCATTTCTGACCGATGGCAGTCCAGTCTCTTCTTGAAAGCCTCCAGTGATGAAGCTCCCACAACTTCTGAAGGCAACTTCTGTTCCATGGGTTGATTGTTCTCACTGTCAGAAAAATTCCTCCTCATTTCTAGGTTGAATCTCTCCTTGATCACTTTCCATCCATTCTTCCTTGTCTGGCCTTCGGGGGCTTTGGAGAATAGCTTGACCCCCTTCCTCCTCTCTGGGGCAGCCCCTCAGATATTGGAAGATGCTATCCTGTCTCCCCTGCACCTTCTCTTCCCTAGACTAGCCATGCCCAGTTCCTGCAACCGTTCATCGTATGTTTGAGCCCGGGGTGAAATCCAGCAGGTTCTGACAGGTTCTGGAGAACTGGTAGTGGAAATTTTGAGCAGTTTGGAGAACTGGCAAATACCACTTCTGGATGGCCCCAGAGTGGGGTGGGAAGGGAGATTTTGCAATATCCTTTCCCCAGGAGTGGGGAGGGAATGGGGATTTTGCAGTATCCTTCCCCTGCCACGCCCACCAAGCCACACCACACCCACCAAGCCATGCCCACAGAACTGGTAGTAAAATAATTTGGATTTTATCCCATGTTTTAGCCTCCAGTCCCCTAATCATCCTGGTTGCTCTTCTCTGCACTCTTTCCAGAGTCTCAACCTCTTTTTTATAGTGTGGTGACCAAAACTGGATGCAGTACTCTAAGTGTGGTCTTACTAAGGCTTTGTAGAGTGGTTATTTGCACCTCCCTTGATCTTGATTGTATCCCTCTGTTAATGCAATTTAGGATTGCATTGGCTTTTTTGGCTGCTGCCGCACACAGCTGGCTCCTATTTTATTGGTTGTCCACTAAGACTCCAGGATCCCTCTCGCAGTTCCTGCTATTATGCCTGGTTTCACCCAGTCTATATGTGTACTTTCGGTTTTCCTTGCCTTCAGTTGCCTTCAGTTCCCAGAATTCCTTAGCCAGTCAACACATTTTTACAGTTGCTAAGGTTCAGGAATGCTGGTTCAGACCACAGTTGATCACATCTGATGAAAAAGGATCCACCATGTCTCTGGGTCATTGGTTCCACCGTCCAGCTGCTCTTCCTTTCCCAATTCAACCAGGTTCTGTCCTCCAAGTAACTTAAATCTGCTAGGCCCTGTCCTCTACATTGGAACTGTGATGCTTTTGGGAAGGGGGGGGAGTTTTGGGGAGGGGGATAAGAGTGGTGCAGTGGTTAGAGTGCAGTACTGCAGCTACTTCAGCTGACTGCTAGTTCAGCAGATCAGCAAATTAAATCTCAACGGCTCAAAGTTGATTCAGCCTTCCATCCTTCCGAGGTGGGTAAAATGAGGACCCAGATTGTTGGGGGCAATATGCTATTTAGTATACTGTCTTTGGTGTAAGCTGCCCAGAGTCCTCGGAGAGTGGGCGGCATACAAATATGATTAATAAATAAATAAATAAGTGAGCTGGTGGAGATGTCTCGAAAAAGGGAGGGAAATTCTCACTGTCTTCATAGCAGCTGCAGAGAGAGCTGATAGCTGTCAAGGTCAACCGTTCCGGCACACCAGATAGATGGGGCCGTCTGAAGAAGCACCCCACATGAAACCTTGGGGAGATGTGGATTGGAGACTCAGCCTGGGTCCTTGTGGGGGAGGGATTTAGGGATGCTTTCACTATGTAATCTTCGCGCCTATTGCCTCAGACTTTGCTTTTCTTTCATTGCATTCAGTTCATGCTCAGTAAAAATACCTTTCTCTACAAACATGGAGTTGGGGTTTTTCTTTCCTGAGTTTTGAACGGAGGCACACCTGACAACTGCTAACCAGGGCATACAAAACCTTTGCCAGACCAATTCTCGAATACAGCTCGTCTGCCTGGAATCCACACTGTATATCGGACATTAATACGATTGAGCGGGTCCAGAGGTATTTCACCAGAAGAGTCCTCCACTCCTCTGCTCACAATAGAATCCCTTATGCCACCAGGTTTGAAATTTTGGGATTGGACAATCTGGAACTATGCCGCCTGCGATCTAATTTAAGCATAATACACAAAATTGTCTGCTACAACCTCTTATCTGTCAACGACTTCTTCAGCTTCAACCTCAATAATACACGGGCAAACAATAGATACAAACTCAAGGTAAACCGCTCCAAACTCGATTGCAGAAAATTCAACTTCAGCAACAGAGTGGTCAATGCCTGGAATGCTCTCCCCGACTCTGTTGTTACAGCCTCAAACCCTCATAGCTTCAACCTTAAATTATCTACTGTGGACCTCACCCCATTCCTAAGAGGTCCATAAAGGGGGTGTGCATAAGCGCACCAGCGTGCCTAACATTATTGCCCTACTGTTCCCATTTATTTGTATTCATTTCCCTCATTCATGTCCATGTTCATATTCATACCTGCTGTCTTGTACATGTTTGATAAACTAATAAATAAATATAGCTGATGCTCAAACCAGGTAACATTTTGGCTTTTAAACTGAACGCATACAAACTGTAGGAAAAAAGACCATTGTGAGGAGTTAGCGCAGAGACGTTCAAATTACACTCTTTTAGAGCTTGTAAAACACCTGTAACTTTTAAAACCTGTAACTAGAGTGGAATGAACTTTACAAGGAAATGTGCCTGGTATATAAGCAGGTGAAGCACGCATGCTAAAATTAAAATCAGGGCAGTCTTTCTCCAGGGTTTGATGTTTTAAAAGCGCAGGTGACTCTTTGGCTTCAGAACAGAATGGGATGACTTTTGCCACATAGGGAGGACTTTATGGGGAGGACTACAACGTCTGCGTCAACGTTCAGGCAGATGGGCCGAAGGATTTGTGCCAAGGGGAAGGGTGGCTGTGGCCATCAGAAAGGAGAACGCCCAGATTGAATAGACAAGAAGCAGTTACAGATAGAGATAATAGAAATAAAGATCCTACAGAGGAAGGTGGGAGGCAAATTAAAAAAAGCATAACAACCAAAGTATTGAAGCGGACAAGAGACGATGGATAAATGATTGCTTTGTCTTTGTTGTTCTGATTTGCGTTTCCTTTTCTCTCTCTCTTTTCTTTTCTTTTCTTTTTTCTTTTCTTTTCTTTGTTTCAGGTAGGGTGACACAAATAGAAGCCAGGCAGGATAGAAAGAAAATGTTTTTTCAGTTAAAGGCAATATGACTAAAAGTTAGAATAAGTGATAGAAATAAGAGAAAGGGGAATGCTAGTGTAGACACTTTTATAAAATAAAATAAAGTAACAATAAGAAAAAACATGGAATAATTGAACAACAACAGATTGCAACTTATTATAATTGTGTATCATTATTAGAAATATATGTTGACTGAGGGTAACCCACCCAAGCAGGAGACCCTGCTAAACCATTTCTGACAGAGGGCATCCAGTCTCTTCTTGAAAGCCTCCAGTGATGAAGCTCTCACAAGTTCTGAAGGCAACTTCTGTTCCGCAGGTTGATTGTTCTCACTGTCAGAAAATTTATCCTTATTTCCAGGTTGAATCTCTCCTTGGTCAGTTTCCATCCATTATTCCTTGTCTGGCCTTCAGGTGCTTTGGAAAACAGCTCAACCCCCTCTTCTCTGTGGCAGCCCCTCAAATATTGGAAGACTGCTTTCCTGTCTCCCCTGGTCCTTCTCTTCACTAGACTAGCCATGCCCAGTTCCTGTAATCGTTCATTGTATGTTTTAGCCTCCAGTCCTCCTGGTTGCTCTTGTCCCACCAAATATGAGGAAGTGTCAGAAGGAGAACCTGGATTGTTTTCAGTAGCAGGCCAATATGATCTGGGTCTGTGTACCTTGCCAGGAATATAAGGACTGTGGAGATTCTCAATCATCCAGGTCATAGTGTCTCAAAGGTGCTTTTTCAAAAGCCAACTGGACCGGTTTTTTCCTTCTTCTTTCACAAGGATAAAACACTCCGGCTGCCTTTTGAAAAAGCACCTTTGATTAAGGACCAAAAACTTTGCCAAGTTTGAAGATTTAATCTGAACAATGTTGACTGAATCACCAGATTGATTTAATGGATTTCAGGGCCCCTGCGCACACCGTTTTGATTGAACTGGATCAACGGTTTGAATTAAATGATTAAGAGTAAATTATTCCAGTGGCTCTGACTCTCCAGATTGAACAGATGGATTGAATCAACTTGATTTGAATCTAAGACCAGGAGATTTGCACATTTTAAAAACTAATCGACATGTTTCTCTTTTTTCTGCTAACCGATTGACTGTGATTTGCTCTGTTCTTTAAAATTTGGCTTAGTCACAAAGTCTAAAAGTTGCATGTGATCATTGATGCAGTGAATGATATGGAAGGATGAAGGTGTGTGTCTTGTCCCAACTTTCTCACACTGGCCTTGTCTCAAGTAAGGGAGAGCAGACTTATATTCAGAACACCTGAAGTAAGACAAGAACCAATGGCAGAATTTCCTGTCTATGAGAGCTTATGAAGCAACGAGACAGCTTGCCTCCTGAATTGCTCCACCACTAGTGGTCTTCAAGAAAAAACTAGACAGAATGGCATGAGGTTTCATGCCCTGGCAAGGGGTTGGACCAACAGACCTCCAAGGTCACTTCCCACTCTATAGTAATGGTACTTAGACTTATATACCATGTCACGGTGCTTTACAACACTAGATGATAGATGATAGATAGATAGATAGATAGATAGATAGATAGATAGATAGATAGATAGATAGATAGATATGGTGTTCCAGATGTTTTGGGATTCATCCAAGGTGCCTATCACTCTCAGTATCACCTTTGCTTTCTTTTACCTTCGTTTCTCTATTTCTATTTGCAGGTCTTTGGATTATGGGATTTTCCCTCTTCTATTCTGCTGTCTCCAAGTACTGCCACATCCACTACCCAGACTTTTTTTTTTTTTAAATCATATTGACAATTGTTAAGTGTGGGGTATTGTGTGGAAGGTACTTTTCTGTCTGAATTCTAAACTCCCAGGGCACTTTAGCTTTGTCTGTTGTGAGATCCCACCAGTTCTTGCTTGCAGGCAAATGGTGTTTCTTGCAACTCTTCCAATGCACCATTGTTGCTACTTTGTCATGCCGCTGCTTGTAGTCAGGCTGGGTGATCTTCTTGCAGCAGCTTACCAGGTGGTCCACTGTTTCTTCAGCTTCTTTGCCGAGGCAGCAGGTGCTGTCTGTTGCTGTCATCTCAATTCTGGCTTTGTACACATGTACTGCTGTCATAACATATCAGCATAGTATATCTGTAGAGCCAAGCAGGGTGGCCTTTTGTAATTGACAGATGGAAATCTTGTGAATATGCAGATGTTCTAAATGCTGTCCAAGATGATGATGGTGATTCATTATTTGAAGATGATGATTATATTCAGATGATGATTATTCATTATCTGCAGATTGCCCAGCAAATGCTGATAATTTAGGGTCAATTCAGAAAGTTTTATCTGAAACTTTAGCTCTTTATCAGAAAGTTTAGGAATTGACCAAATGCTGCCTTAATGTACATGTGATTTCATTGTTATTACTCCTTACCTAATAGTTGGATAACTATGGGAAAAATGTCTACTGGTTTATTCTATAATTTCTGCATTTCAATTGCTAAATCCCAATATTTTATAATATTTTCCCCTTCCTTTTGAGCAACTCTGCGAGTAAAACCTGCTTTGCTTTAACTACTTTAAAGTCATGTTGTGTTTTAAGCCTGAGTCAATCTGGATTCAAAAATCCAATACATTTGTTATGTGGTCACTTTTGAGCTTTTTTTAGACATTACGATCGGTTAAAATCCTATACTTCAGGGATACCAACATTTTGGGGCATCACATCCATACTTTCTGCCTAAATTCCAATATCTAATTTTTTTTCACATCTTTTTATATAATCTGTCTGGGTGATTTGATACAGAGGGATACGCTCAAGATTAAGTGAGGTACTAATACCACTCTATAAAGCCTTAGTAAGGCCACACCTAGAAACCAGTTTTGGTCACCACACTATAAAAAAGTACTTTGATATGCTCTGAGTTTTGTGCCACTTCATAGTTCATCTACATATTCAATTTTTCCCTTTTTTATTGCCAGTATCTTACTTCTTCTGCCGTCAGGACATAAGCCTAAGACTGAAAATGAAGCTTGTCAGATGTTACATCTTTCCTATCCTACTCTACGGAGTGGAGAGTTGGTCTTAGACAGAAAGCCATTTGAAATGTGGATTTACAGGCCGCTGTTACGTATAAACTGGATTGACAAAATCAGAAATGAGGAGGTGATAAGCCGCCTGGGAAAGCCATGGAAGATCATCAAAACCATTAAAAAGCGAAAGTTAGAATATTTCAGATATTGGATGAGACACCTGGAAAAATACGGCATCATTCACTTAATCCTCCAGGGAAAGATCGAAAGCAAATGAGGTTCAGGCAGAAGAAGAATGCCATGGCTTCAAAATCTAAGGGACTGGTTTGGACAAAACTCAGCAGCCCTTTTTCATGTGGCTGTTGATAAAAATAGGATGGCCAATGCGATCGCCAACGTCTGATGATGGATATGGCAGAAGAAGAAGAAGAAGAAGGAGGAGGAGGAGGAGGAGGAGGAGGAGGAGGAGGAGGAGGAGGAGAGTATTACTGATCCAATCCTGTTTCCACTTTTTTTAAAAAAATATTGTTGCTTTCTGTATTTCAATTTTTTAATAATATTTAAAAGTTGGGGTTTCTTTAGTTAATTTGTGGGGTCTTTTCTCCTTCAGCATATAGCAGATATTTATTTATTTATTTATTTATTTATTTATTTATTTATTTATTTATTTACTTATTTATTTATTTATTTATTTATTTATTTATTTATTTATTTATTTATTATATTTCTATACCGCCTTTCTCCCGTAGGACTCAAGGCGGTGTACAGTCAAGAAAAATATAGACACACAAACATCATAAAATTGCTAATTAAAATTATTACTTAGTTTGGTCAATTAAATAAAACCCAGAATTAGATCACATTTAAAAAATCATTCACATGTTCATATGTTTAGCCCCGCCTGTTGGAACATCAGGGTCTTGAGGGCACGGCGGAAAGCACGGAGATCAGGGATATTCCGTATCTCCGGGAGCAGTTCATTCCAAAGCGCTGGAGCCCTCACAGAGAAGGCCCTCCCCCTGGGAGTCGCCAGTCGACATAATTTGACTGATGGTACCCTGAGTAGTCCCTCCCTGTGAGAACGAACTGGTCGGTGGGAGGCTATTGGTGGCAAAAGACGGTCTCGTAGGTACCCAGGTCCTAAGCCATGGAGCGCTTTAAAGGTGATAACTAACACCTTGAATCGCACCTGGAAGACCACCGGGAGCCAGTGCAGCTCGCGTAGGAGAGGTGTTACATGGGCGTAACAAGCTGCGCCCATAATCACCCGCGCGGCTACGTTCTGGACCAGTTGGAGCCTCCGGGTGCTTTTCAAGGGGAGCCCCATGTAGAGAGCATTACAGTAATCCATACGGGAGGTAACTAGGGCATGAGTGACCATGCGCAAGGCATCCCAATCCAGAAAGGGACGCAACTGGCGGATCAGGCGAACCTGATAAAAGGCACCCCTGGCCACGGCTGTCAAATGATCTTCTAAAGATAGCCGTGAATCCAGGAGGACACCCAAGTTGCGGGCCCTCTCTGTGGGGAGCAAGATCTCATCCCCTATTGTCAGTGATGGTACCAGCTGACTATACCGGGACGCCGGAAGCCACAGCCACTCGGTCTTGGAGGGGTTGAGTCTGAGCTTGTTTCTCCCCATCCAGATCCGCACGGCCTCCAGGCAACGGGACATCACAGCAAGGGCATCATTGGGGTGGTCTGGGGTGGAGATGTATAGCTGTGTGTCATCAGCATACTGATGAACACTCACCCCGAAACCACGGATGATCTCGCGTAGCGGTTTTACATAAATGTTGAACAGAAGGGGTGAGAGGACTGACCCTTGCGGCACTCCACAAATAAGGTGCCTCGAGGTCGACCTCTGCCCCCCTGCCAACACAAACTGCGAACTGTCAGAGTGGAAGGAGGAGAACCACTGAAGCACGGTGCCCCCTATTCCTAACCTCTCCAGCCGGTGCAGTAAGATACCATGGTTGATGGTATCAAAAGCCGCTGAGAGATCTAATAGGACCAGGATAGAGGAGCAACCTCTGTCCCGAGCCCTCCAGAGATCATCCACCAATGCGACCAATGCCGTTTCAGTGCTGTGTCGTGACCTGAAGCCCGACTGGAACGGATCCAGATAGATAACTTCATCCAGGTATCGGGGTAGTTGTCGCGCCACCACACTCTCAACAACCTTCGCAACAAAGCGAAGATTGGAGACTGGATGATAATTTGATAATATAGCCGGGTCCAGGGAAGGCTTCTTGAGGAGGGGCTTCACAACCGCCTCTTTCAAGGCAGCGGGAAAGACACCCTCACTCAGAGAAGCATTTATAATCCCCTGGAGCCAGCCTCGTGTAACCTCCGGGAGGCCAGTACCAACCAGGGGGGACACGGGTCCAATAAACATGTGGCAGCGTTAAGCTTGCCCAGAATCCTGTCCACGTCCTCAGGAGCCACAGAGTCAAGCTCTTCCCAGATAACACTCTCAAGACCTGCCCCCGTCTCCTCCCCTGGATCTACCCAATCAGAGTCCAGGCCTTCCCGAATCTGAGCGACTTTATCATGCAGGAATTGTACAAAATCCTCAGCTCGACCCTTTAAGGGATCTTCCCGTACCCCCACCTGAAGTAGGGAGCGGGTCACCCTAAACAGCGCGGCTGGGCGGTTCTCTGCAGATGCAATAAGAGCGGAGAAGTAGCTAGACTTCGCCGCTTTTATCGCCACTAGGTAGGTCTTAATATAAGATCTCACCTGTGTTCGGTCAGATTCAGATCGGCTTGTCCTCCAATCGCTCTCCAGGCGTCTTTTATGATATGATCATAGCTTTATAGTTTAAATATATATTTGTTGCTGGCTGTTATAGTTTCATGGGCTTAGCTCACAGGCTCCATAATATCACACATCCATATTAGCAGCTGTTAGTTTGGCGCCAGGAATTAAGTGGGCAGCAGCTTTGCGGGTGAAAGACCGCAGGAGACAGATTCCTGATCAAGGAGAAACCAGGATTCCTTTCTCCTCCTTCAATGCCACCCTTTTCCTCTTAGGTAAAAGAAGAGATCGGAGTGGGGTAGCTTAGTGCCCTGTGGAAACCCTGCCAATGTCGATAACAGAATAAGAGAGGTGGAAGCAGGGGTGGGTTCTACTTACCTTTACTACCGGTTTGCAATGGGGCCGCATGCGAAGCGTTCTGATGATGTCGGGGTCGGTGGGCGGAGTCTCCCGCTGGTTTTACTACCGGTTCTATAGAACCAGTGCGAACTGGGGGCAACCCACCACTGGATGGAAGGGACTTTGGAGGTAACCAGGAGTCACATTAAGTCCCAACTCTTCAAAGGACTCTAATCCTTGCTACCTTTGACCCATGGGTAGGCGGCATCAAGAATGTTCTGCTCACCACCTCAGTTATGTCAGCCATGCCCATCTCATGTCTTGTGGTGGGTGGGCTTCTGGGGGGGGTTCAAGGCGAACTAAATGTCCCCGAAGAATAGAATAGAATAGAATAGAATAGAATAGAATAGAATAGAATAGAATAGGGTGGGGTGGGGTGGGGTGGGGTGGGGTGGGGTGGGGTGGGGTGGGGTCAGGGGTGAAATGCTACCAGTTTGCACCTGTTCAGGTGAACCGGTAGTAAAAAAAAAAGCTACCGGTCACATAATTTATATTCAAAAGATTGTAAGTGAAGGACTATTTCCAGTCTGATAAGAGAAATCTGAGCCCAAAGAAGGAATGTAATTTGAGAGAGCATTTCAGACTTGATGCTCCCAAGTTCTCTTGAACATACAGGCAGGGAAAGGGGAAGCACAGGCAGGCTTGACAGATTCTGTTACAGTTGCCTTATAATAAGAGCAGTTTTAGTATTGAGTTCCTAACTCTGGTTTCCAAATCTGCCCTGCCCTGCATCTTCATTGGTGTGAGCGGCGGATGTGACTCACACAGGTGGGGCTGCGAGTGCCAATGCCCACTGCTTGTGCGGCCTGGTTCTGAATGGGTTGAATCAATCAATCAATCAATCAATCAATCAATCAATCACTCAATCAATCAGAATAGAGCTGGAAGGGACCTTGGAGGTCATCTAGTCCCACCAGTGGTGGGATTCAAGTAATTTAACAACCGGCTCTCCGCCCTAATGATTTCTTCCAACAACCAGTTTGCCAAACTGCTCCGGAAGTTAACAACCGGTTCTCCCGAAGTGGTGCGAACCGGCTGAATCCCACCACTGGCTGCCACCCAGGGGTTTGGGGATTCCTGATGTAGAAGAGTCAATCAATCATAGAACTGGAAGGGCACTTGGCATTCTTCCAGTCCAGCCCCCTGCTCAAGCCTATAACAAGATCAGGCAAGTGACTGTCCAGTCTCTTCTTAAAAGCCTCCGGTGATGAAGCGCCTACAACTCCTTGTGGCAAGCTGTTCCAATAGTTAATTGTCCTCACTGTTAGGAGGTTTCTCCTTAATTCCCGAGTTGCTTCTCTCCTTGATTAGTTTCTATCCATTCCTTCTTGTCCTGCCTTCAGATGCTTTGGAAAATAGGTGGACCCCTTCTTCTTTGGGGCAGCCCCTCAAATACTGGAAGACTGCTATCATGTCACCGCTAGTCCTTCTTTTTTCTAGACTTTGTTGTTGTTAGTTGCGAAGTCGTGTCCGACCCATTGTGACCCCATGGACAACGTTCCTTCAGGCCTTCCTGTCCTCTAACATCCTCTGGAGTCCATTTAAGCTCACGCCAACTGTTTCAGTGACTCCATCCAGCTACCTCGTTCTCTGTCGTGCCTTTTTTCTTCTTTTGCCCTCCATCGTTCCCATCATTCGGCTCTTTTCCGAGGAGTCTTTCCTTCTCATTAGATGGCCAAAGTATCTGATTTTCATCTTATGCACAAAAAACATTATTTTTATATTACTCCTCAATGAAATTGAGTTTGACACCCCTAGAGCCTCAACATTTTTTTCATATTGCGGTGACCAAAGCTGGATGCAATATTCCATGCGTAGCCTTCTTAATTCAGTATAAAATGCTACTATCAGTTCTTGTGATCTTGATGCTACCTAATGGTGGGATTCAGCCGGTTCGGGCATGTTCGGTTAAACTGGTTGTTAAATTGCTGGCTGGCCCTGCCCCTCCCCACCCCTTCCAGGAGTCCCCCGCAGCCCATTTTTGCTCCCAGGAGGCTGCAGAGAGGCCTACTAGGCCCAAAATGGGGCATGGGTGTGTGTGCCCCCCCCGCAGCCCATTTTTGCTCCCAGGAGGCTGCAGGGAGGCCTACTACACCCAAAACAGGGTGCAGAGGGGTGCGCCCCCCCCGTGGCCCATTTTTGCTCCCGGCGGCTGCAGGAGGCCAAGTGCTGCCTGTCACACCCCCTGGCCACGCCCACAATGGCCACGCCCACCCAGCCAATCATTAGGGCAGAGAAGCGGTTGTTAAATTATTTGGATCCCACCACTGATACTACCCATGCTAAATGGTAACGCAGCAACATTTTTGGAAATTGCAGTACACTGCTGCTTCATGCTTAAGTGGTTGTCCACTAAGACCCCTAGGTCCCTCTCCCTGGCACTACAGTTTTGAACCAGGTGCCACCTATTTTGTACCTGTGCGTTTGGTTTTTCCTGCCTAAGCGCCAGGCCTTGCTTTTCTCACCACTGAGCCGCCTGTTCCTGGATAGCTTTGCCCATTTCCAACTGTCCCGAATAGAGACAGAGCAGTCTGTGAGTCTCTTTTGCAAAAAAAAAATAAATTAAAAAATTAAAAGGCCTCACATTCCAGGCTTGGCATGACACATCCCTCTTCCCTGCCCACCCCCCACCCCCAGCCCGCAACACCCAGCTCCCTCAGTTTTGGAGGCGCACCTACCCTCCTGGGCAAGAACGCCCTTCTGCAAAGCAATTATGTTTTAAAGAGCTTGCATCACGTGCCGATTTAAAGGGCCTGGAAATGAGAACGTGGGGCAAGGTGTGCGTTGGCAAACCGGTTGGCACGTACCCGTTTTGCACTTTAAAAAAAAAAAAAATACCATCAGCGGCTGCTTGGATGGCGGCCAAGCCCTCCCATCCCCGCCCCCCAGCTGGCTGGCTAGCTGACAGGCGCCGGGTTTCCAGCACGGCACGGCTGGAGCGTGTTCCCTTCCCTGTTCTCTCTTCTGATGAAAAGATTCAGGGCAACCCGCAGCTCCACCATGATCAAACCTGTTGCCAGTCACAAGTTATGCAGGTGACTCAGAAAACGATGCACCGGCAGCTGATTGGTGCTTTTTAAAGAATGCTGGCTGCCGATTGGCTCTCTGGAGGCCAGGGCATCTCCTTAAGAGACAGCATCGGTTAGCAATAAGGAGAGCAAGTTTGCAAGGTAGTGATCCATGCCAGGTGTGGAGGGTGACCTGGCCAGGAGAAGGAGGGGGGCAGGGCTGCCCGGCGGCCATTAAGCACAGACAAAAGATGCCATTAAAAAAAAAACAGTCTCTTTTTTTTAATTGTAGTTTGGAAATAAATTGCAAAACGCTCTTTTTCAAAAAGAGACTAAAGGTAGGCCTACGACACAGCTGAGCCCAACGTTTATGTTGCTAAGTGACAAACGTGTTAAGTGAATTTTGTCCAGTGGTGAAATCTAAAATTTGTTACTACCGGTTCTGTGGGCGTGGCTTGCTGGGAGGAGGGGTTAATGTGACTGGGTGGGCATGGCCAATTTTTTAAAAAAAAATTAACATAAAAATAAAAAAATTTTTACAACTTCGGGGAAGAGGTTGTAGAAACAATGCTTTTAAGAGCCTTTGATGATCCCAGCTGAGTTGCCTGAGCAGCAGAAGCTTTTTTTCTTTTAAAAGCCTCTGACGATCCAAGCTGAGTTGCCTAATCGTCAGAGGCATTTAAAAGAAAAAAAGCCTCTGCCAATCAGGCAACTCAGCTGGGATCGTCAGAGGCTTTTGAAAGCATTTTTTTTACAACCTCTGAAGAGGTTGTAGAAAAAATGCTTTTAAAAGTAAAAAAAAAAAGCCTCTGATAATTGTGCAGCTCAACTGGGCAATGGGGAGGGGCAGGGATTTTGGCTACCGGTTCTCCGAACGACCCGCCTCTATCGCTACCGGATCAGGCGATTCGGTCCGAACTGGGAGCATTTCACCCCTGGTCTTGTCCTATTTTGCAACTTTTCTTGCCACATTTGTTAAGTGAATACCAGCATTGTTAAATTAATAATCAACCAATGGAACAGAAGTTGCCTTTGGAAGTTGTGGGAGCTTCATCGCTGGAGGCTTTCAAGAAGAGACTGGACTGCCATCTGTCAGAAACAGTGTAGGGTCTCCTGCTTTGGCAGGGGGTTGGACTAGATGACCTACAAGGTCCCTTCCAACTCTGTTAATCTGTTAATCTAATAACATGGTTGCAAATCTGGCTTCCTTATTGACATTGTTCGTCAGCAGGTTACAAAGGATGGTCATATCACCCTGGGACACCACGACTGTCACAAATAGGGACTGGTTGTCAAGCATCCAAATCAGTGGTGGGTTCCTCCCGGTTCGGCCCGGTTCGGCCGAGCCGGTTCTCTTTGTTCGGGAGCTGGGCCCTCTCGCCTGCACCCGCGTTATTCTTACCTTTTATTTCTTCTTTTTTAGCCCAGCTGATAGGTGCGGCAGAGTGAATTATCACACCTCAGTTGGGCAGATTCGTAACCTGCTTGCACGCTTGCGTGGAGCACAAGTTTGGCACGCATGTGAACGAAGCGATTGCGCGTTAAGCGTGTACACGAAGAGGCGATCGTGTGCGAAGCGTGTGCATAAAGAGAACCAGTAGTAAAGCCGGTTAGAACCCACCACTGATCCAAATGTAAATCATGTGACCACGGGGACGGGACAACAGTCATAAGTGTGAAAAATGGTCATAAATCACTTTTTTCAGTGCCATTGGAACTTCAAACAGTCACTAAATGAACTGTTGTAAGTCAAGGATTACCTGCACAAAGGCAATGGACAATGTGTGGCTACAGAGCTGCATGCTGGACCTCCAGCAAAGCTACCCCCAAATGATAATTATTTCATGCACAGTAGACAAGGTTATTGAATATCTTTTGGAGGTGACAAAAAATTAAAATGGTACCCTCAGCTGTGCATTCGATAACTGTGCATTCAAAGTCCCACCCTTATTAATAATAACAAGAAGAATTCAAACACACAGGTATCTGCCACAGATATCCAAGCAAAGAATCCCCACTCCATGTGGCGGACTGTTCCACCGGCTAACAGATCAAACAGTCAGGAAGGCACCTGGGCACTGAGCCACGTCTGCCTTTAAGGGTCAAAGCCAGCTCTTGACTTGTCCCTCAAGGCCAACTGGTTGTGGTTTGGGGACAAGCGTCTTCCCTCCTTCGTCACTTCCCTCTTTGGGACCCAGGGAGACACCGCCAAGCCTTGTTCCCGGGCAAGGAGGCCTCACGCGATTTGGCTGAAGAAAAAGGGAAGGTCAGACAGCGGTTTGCGGCCCTGCTCGGCTCTCTCTCGTAATGCCGCTCTGTGCCCTGGGTTGTTTGTTTGGAAACTTCGTCTACCCACAACGGACGGTGGTGGGACTGAGGGACTTTTCTGCTTGCAAAACATTTATGCAAGAGTGGAAACTCTTGCAAAAGAGACCTCTGACACGAACCCTCCAAGTGCCTCCGTCAGCAGCTGCAGCGTGAAGTGCTCCATCACGCTAACTCAATCCTGGGTTGTATAAGCAGAGGCATAGAATCAAGATCATGTGAAGTATCAGTACCGCTTTATAAAACCCTTAGAAAAGCCACACCTGGAATACTGCAACCCATTTTGGTCACTATATTACAAAGAAGATGTTGAGATTTTGGAAAAAGTTCAGAGAAGAGCAACTAAGATGATCAAAGAGCTGGAGACTAAAACATATGAAGAACAGCTGCAGGATTTGGGTCTGGCTGGTCTAAAGGAAAGAAGAATCAGGGGGTGACATGATAGCAGGATTCCAATATTTGAGGAGCTGCTACAAAGAAGAGGAGGGGTTCAATTTATTCTCCAAAGCACCAGAGGGTAGAACAAGAAATAATGGTTGGAAACTAATCGAGGGGAGTCCGCGTGGTGGCGGAGTGGACTAAAGTGCTAAAGTGCTGTTAAATAGCATTTAGCTGCCAGCTGCCTGTAATTACTGCGAGTTCAAATCTCACCAAGCTCAAGGTTGACTCAGCCTTCCATCCTTTCTAAGGTAGGTAAATTGAGGACCCAGATTGTGGCGGGCAATAAGCTGACTTTGAATAAATATACAAAAGTATGAAGGCTATTGCTTAGCGCATTGTAAGCCGCCCTGAGTCTCCGGAGAAGGGCGGCATATAAATCAAACCAATAAATAAATAAATAAGTAAATTAAGGAGAAACTTCCTAACAGTGAGGACAATGAACCAGTATTAAAAAATGTAAAAGAAAAAAAGTTCCGACGATCAGCTGAGCGATGTGCAATCGTCGGAACTTTTTTTTCCCCACCTTTTTAGCATTTTTTTACTACCGGTTCTCCGGAACTGGTAGTTAAAAATGATTTTAAAAGTTAAAAAAAAGTTCTGATGATCATGCGTCGCTCAGCTGATCGTTGGAAAATAATTTTTTTTTGCTTTTTTAAACATTTTTTTACTACCTATTCACCGGAACCGGTAGTAAAAAAAATGCTTTTAAAAGGTTAAAAAAAAAAACAGGCTCCGACAATCACACAGCACAGCTGTAATCGTCGGAGCCTTTTTTTTTTTAATCTTTTAAAAGCATTTTTTAACTACCGGTTCCGGTGAATAGGTAGTAAAAAAATGTTTAAAAAAGTAAAAAAAAAAAAAGGCTCTGATGATCACAGCTGTCCTGCGCGGTTGTTGGAGCCTTTTTTTTAAATAACTTTTTTAAAGCATTTTTTACTACCTATTTGCCCAAACCGGTAGTAAAAAATGCTTTTAAAAGTTTTTTAAAAAGGTTTCCACATGCGCCACAGCTGATCACACTTACCTTCCCAAGCCTCCTTTTGGTGCGCACTGCGTGCGTGCAGCTTGTGTTTGGTGCACACTGTAGATGTGCACGCAGCACCCGTTTGATGCATGCACGGCCAGCGAACTGGTAGTAAACTGGTTCAGATTTCACCAGTGGCTTGCCTCCAGAAATCGTGGAGGTTTTTAAGAAGAGACTAGATAGCCATTTGTCTGAAATGATTTGTTTGTTTATTTATTTATTTATTTATTTATTTATTTATTTATTTATTTATTTATTTATTTATTTATTTGGCTCGATTTATATGCCGCCCTTCTCCAGAGACTCAGGGCGGCTTACAATGCATTGAGCAATAGCCTTCATACTTTTGTTTATACCTGCTTAGTAGGGCTTTCTGTCAGGTTAAATGTCTAACCCATTCATGTCACATCCCCTCATAGTCCTGCAAGGGTTAACACAACCACCTTACCTCTGACTCCTCCCCCTGGGTATAAGAGGTCCCACCACTAGGCCATCCAGCAGTTCCAGATGTGTACCTGCAAGAGAAGGACAAAAGGTCAATTACTATTAGAGGAATGGGCCTAGGAACAATCCAGGCCTGCAATAAAAGAATTCCTTGAAAACATTACTCTGTCTTGTGAGTTATTGGGTTAGATCCATCACTATATCACTTTCGCGCCCCCCCCCCCCCAGCGGTGTTCTTTTTTATACAAAGTCCGCTTATTGCCCTCACAATCCGGGTCCTCATTTTACCTACCTTCGAAAGGATGGAAGGCTGAGTCAACCTTGAGCCTTGTGAGATTTGAACTGGCAGTAATTGCAGGCAGCTGGTATTACTTAACAGTGCTTTAGTCTGCTGCGCCACCAAGGCTCCTATAGGTTCTCCTTTGTTGAGCAGGGGGCTGGACTAGAAGACCTCCAAGGTCCCTTCCAGTTCATTCTATTCTATTCGTGCTAGGAATATGGTTTGAATCTGGCATTAAGCCGGAATCTGTTAGAACTTTGGGATCTGCTTCATTAACCTGGGTTTAAGAAATTGTGTGAAGCCAAAAAGACTGAAGAAAGTGTCTCTTTTGGGTCCAAAGCTTCCTCTCTTATTCCCATCCTTTCATCCCTTAACAGGATGAAAACCCTTTCCGAAGGGTTGAAATAAACTATTAATTTATTTACTAATTAATTCGTCCCACTGATTAATTGTCCTTTGTTCTGACCTTCTTTGATCAGAAAAATCTGGGGCAGCGTTTCTTAACTTTATAACTTGACCAAGCTCGGACTTCAACTCCCAGATTTCCCCAGCCAGCCATTCATCCCGGCATCTTCACGAAGTCAAGGTCGGGAAACACTTTTCTGGAGTATTTTGGGCAATTCTGGATTCTTGCTTTGCAGAGGACATCCCTTTTGTCTAAAGAAATCAAACAAGGCAGTGAGACTCATGAAGTTTGAAAGGCCAAAGGAGTAGAGTGAATTTAGCCTGCGGGCCAGCTGATTAAAGGTGGCATGACTGGCATTTCAGATATGTCAAGGGCTCTTGCACAGATGATAGAGACACAACAGGCCCAGCTGGCACAGGGTTTCTGGGAGTTTCAGTCCCAAGGCTATGGGGGAGGGCATGAGATGGTGGTGGTGGAGACTCCTTTGGAAGACAAATCCTGAACAAAAAGTTTGCAACGATTACCACAAAGCAGACTTTGACTAATCACTAAGAATTTCTCCTCCGGCACTTGAGTTGTTGGGCAGGAAGGGAGGTTGGCTCTTCATTGGGCTTTAAAGAGATGCTGCCATCAAAAGACATTTTGGGAGAGCTCTCCTGGGCAGGCTGTAGGACTGGGTGGCCTTCCCACTCTTTGAGTTTATGATGCCACCGTGTTTCTACTGAGTGTTGAGTACTCAATAGGACATTACAAAAAAAAGATGTTGAGACTCTGGGAAAAGTGCAGAGGAGAGCCACAGAGATGATTAGAGAACATATGAAGAACGGTTGCAGGATGTGGGTATGTCTAGTTTAATGAAAAGGACTGTGTGGGACATGATAGCAGCATTCCAGTATTTGAGGGGCTGCCACAAAGAAGGGGGGGGGTCAAATTATTTTCTAAAGCACCAGAAGGCAGGACAAAAAACAATGGATGGAAACTAATCAAGGAGAGAAGCAACCTAGAAATAAGGAGAAATTTCCTGGAAGTGGGAACAATTAATCCCTGAAATGGCTTGCCATCAGAAGTTGCAGGTGCTTCATCACTGGAGGCTTTTAAGAGACAGGACAGCCACTTCTCTCAAATGGTAGAGGCTCTCCTGGTTGAGCAGGGGGTTGGACTAGAAGACCTCCAAGGCCCCTTCCAGCTCTATCCTGATTGATTGATTGAGTCGCCCCGAAGTCAGATGAATTTCAGGAAACTCACCTGAAGACCACCAAGCTAATGATGGTTCTTGGCAACTGCCAAGCCTTTGTCTTCAGTCTACCTGGGGGAAGGGCTAAAGTCTAGGAGGACAGCTGTGTTCTCCAGGTAGGAAAGCAGCAGCTGGGACTATGGACACTGTGAGGGAGAGAGCACGGTTATCTGGGAGTGCTCCTTATCAAGAGAGCAGGCATTCCCCCCCTCACATCTCTTTGGGAGAGAATTTGTGGCCTTGTGAGCAAGGTCATGAGCCCTCCAGCTCCAGTGGAGAGAAGAATTGAGGAGAGGACTCACAATCTATTCCCTGCTATCTGGAAAGAGAGGGAAACAGACAGAGAGAGGAGAAGGAGCAAAATGTTGCCTTCAGCAAGAAGAAGCGTCAAAAAGGAAGCAGAATTAGCAATCCAACCAAGGACGCCTAGAGCTTCAAGCCAGAGTCCTCCTGGGGCTGCTTCATTCCAGCCTCCAATGTGGCATTTGCAAGAAAGTCACAATCCTCGATGTGCGATCGTCTGGCAGAACTGGGCATTCCCTCCGGCAGGGAACACGTTAGGCATTTGCATGCAAATAATATGCAAAATGCAAAGATGCATGGGATTGCACGGTATCTGCTGCTCAAGGCATCCTGTAATTTCCTCCCTCTTCCTTTGAGGAACAGGGGAAACTGCTTTGGGTGAGGGAATAATGCCTCCCGGCCATGTTCCTTAGTCATGGTGGATGACTCAATGACAATGGAGCCTGTTATCCAAGCTTGAATGGCCATTGTTTCCACTTAGCATTAACCCCATTGGTTTCCAGCAAAGAAGAAGGAAAGGAAAGGAAGCTCCTTGGCTAGAAAAGACAGTGAGAAACAGGGTGGTTTAGCGGTGAGGATGTGGCATTAGGTACGAGGAGGCCCAGAAGCTCCTTGACTGATCCCTCTCTCAAGTAGGCCAGTAGACTCCATAGAAAGATTGATTTAACTGAGCTTGGCTCTATGAAGTGGACTGGACCTGCTTCTCCAGCCCACTTTATAAAGCCCATGAGCTCTATAAAGTGAGAACAATTAACCAGATTAAAGGCCTGGAGTCTAAAACATATGAAGAATGTTTGGCCAGTCTAGAGAAAAGAAGAATTAGGGGTGACATGATAGCAGGATTCCAGTATTTGAGGGGCTGCCACAAAGAAAAGGGGGTCAAATTATTCTCCAAAGCACCAGAGAAACAATGGATGAAAACTAATCAAAGAGAGAAGCAACCTGGAATTAAGGAAAAATTTCCTAAGAGTGAGGACAATTATCTAATCTATTTTATCAGCCATGGTGGCACAGTGGTTAGAATGCAAATGTGGGAATGGAGATTTTGCAGTATCCTTCCCCTGCCATGCCCACCAAGCCATGCCCACAGAACCGGTAGTAAAAAAAAATTGGATTTCACCATTGCTCTGCTCCAATTAAAAACTCCGAGACAAGCATTTTCTCAAAGTTCAATTTATTAGAGTAGGTATACTGGCACATCTTGGGAAAACCCGAATCTGAGAGGTCCGGGTTTTCCCTCATTAAATCAAAACCCCCCAAACCATCCCCTCACTCCTCAGTCGATCCCCATCCATCCTATCTTGAGGCAGCACTCCGGCCGCTCCTTCTCCAGATGCAGGCTTGTCCTGACCTTGATCGACAGGAAGAATGCTATTTTGTCTACATACAAACCCTCAATTAAATCTCCCCTCCTACTTTCCCACACAGGAGAAGGTGGCAGCTTGGAAGCTTCCGGCCTAATATGGCTTCCAAAGCTGACAGCAGTATTTGCAGGCTAATTCTGCCGAATGCCATGAGTTCGATCTTGACCGACTCAAGGTTGACTCAGCCTTCCATCCTTTTGAGGTTGGTAAAAGGAGGACCCAGATTGTTTGGGGCAAGAGGCTGACTCTGTAAACCGCTTAGAGAGGGCAGTAAAGCTTTATGAAGTGGTATGTACGTGCTATTGCTATATTCTACATGGTTCCTCATTAAGATTAGATTCTTCTGTTCAGGCAGCCATTCTTGGTCAGGGGGCCTTCAAATCCTGTGAGCACCCCGAGTTGCTTCCTGGTGAAGTGGGTGGGGGGACTTTTGAGTGGCTCCTGCCCACCTGGGCTGCCATGTCCTGAATGGGCTCCATGCCCTGAAATTCCAAGTGCACCCCCTGCCCCAAAGAGAGAGGACCACCACTCCAGATCCTCCCGGCTGTCTGGTCCTACCCAGCCAGGAGCCAAGGGGTCGTCCTGCATGGGGCAGCTGCAAAGGCGCGTCTGGCTGCTGACCACATCTTCATGCCAGAAGAGAAAATCATATTTGGCTGCAAGGATTTATTTTTATTTATTTTATTGGGTTTTTTTTAGGGGAGAAACCCCCCTCTTTTCCTCCCCCTCCTTCCAATGCTCCACAGGTGCCTCAGGGCTACAGATCTTCGTGCACAGGGTGCTGGCTAAGATTCATATCTTTTTATTTTTATTTTTAATCCTGTGGGAACCTGGCGCCTTCCTTCGGCAGGCAAACGATTCCTCTCGTTTCCCAAGCTTGGAGAATTTTACCTGGGAGGCAAGAAAAATAGGAGTTGCCCTGCCCTTCTGGGCCTCTGCCAAAAGATCACAAGAGGCCCAATCTGGAAGAGGTTTCAGAAGCTGGTTTGCAATGCGAGTCTCTTGGCCAAGGTGGTTGTGATATTCCCGATTGCTGGGCTGCAGAAAGCCTTCTCCAGGGGAGCATGGTTGTTCTGGGCCCCTTGAGGGTCCCCACTAGCCATCACCTGGCCATCTCACCTAGTAAAGCTCTGTGTCAGCGTTCCAAGCAATCCTAAATTACATTAACAGAGGGATACAATCAAGGGAGGTACTAACACCACTCTATAAAGCCTTAGTAAGACCACGCCTAGAGTACTGCATCCAGTTTTGGTCCCCACACTATAAAAAAGAGGTTGAGACTCTAGAAAGAGTTCAGAGAAGAGCAACCAGGAGGATTAGAGGACTGGAGGCTAAAACATACAATGAACGGTTGCAGGAACTGGGCATGGTTAGTCTAGTGAAGAGAAGGACCAGGGGAGACAGGATAGCATCTTCCAATATTTGAGGGGTTGCCACAGAGAGGAGGGGGTCAAGCTATTTTCTAAGGCACCTGAAGGCCAGACAAGGAATAATGGATGGAAACTGATCAAGGAGAGATTCAACCTAGAAAATAAGGAGAAATTTTCTGACAGTGAGAAGAACCAACCAGTGGAACAGAAGCTGCTGTCGGAAGTTGTGGGAGCTTCATCCTTGGAAGCTTTCAAGAAGAGACTGGACTGCCATCGGTCAGAAATGGTATAGGGTCTCCTGCTTGGGCGGGGAATTGGACTAGATGTCCTACAAGGTCCCTTCCAACTCTCTTAATCTGTCAATCTGAGTAACACACCCATCAAAAGCAGAACTCCGAGGCTAGTAGATTCCCCAAAGAACATGTTTATTGACTGCATCAAATTGGCACAGCTCGTGAAAAACCAACTCTGACGTTTCAGAGTTTTAAAGTGGTGTTCAGGTTCCTTGTGTCACTCCCTCCTTCTCCCAACTGCCACCAGTTGAGATGACTTTGGTTCCCACAAGAAAGCTTTTCGTTTTGTCTGCGGGTGGGCTATCTGCCCCCCTCCCTTCGGAGAGTTCGTGACAACTATGAGGCTGCAGAAAATGGCTTCAGCCAGGTTGGATTCAGAGTTGTCACACTGCATCTTGGCAGGCACCATGGCGTCCCAAGGAGTCTGAAATCAGCCTCTCTCCTGCGTGGCATCTTCTGGGACCCTTTCTGGAGAGCATCATCTCAACCTGGGATTAGGTGAGCCTTGGCCCTCCTGACCCATCACAAGGCCTTCCAAGTTTGGTTTCTGTCCAGGCCTGGGACTCCCAGCTTTGTGGATGGTTATTTTACCAACCTTGGTAGAATGTGTTTTTATAGTATGGATTTGATTTGATTTGTTCTTATCTATATTTTATCATTTTATACATTTTATACATTTTATCTATTTTAATATTTTACTATTTTACATATTTATTTTATAGGGATGCGGTGGTTCAGTGGCTAAGACGCTGAGTTTGTCGATCGAATGGTTGGCAGTTCAGCAGTTCGAATCCCTAGTGCTGCGTAACGGGGTGAACTCCCGTGACTTGTCCCAGTTTCTGCCAACCTAGCAATTCGAAAGCAGGTGAAAAATACAAGTAGAAAAATAGGGACCACCTTTGGTGGGAAGGGAACAGCGTTCCGTGCGCCTTTGGCGTTGAGTCATGCCGGCCACATGGCCACAGAGACGTCTTCGGACAGCGCTGGCTCTTCGGCTTTGAAACAGAGATGAGCACCGCCCCCTAGAGCCAGGAACGACTAGCACATATGTGCGAGGGGAACCTTTATCTTATTTTACCAATGCTGCCCAGAGTCACCTATGTGGGGTGGATGGTGATATAAATTAATAAATCAAATCAAACCAACAGTAAATAAATAAATCTTGGCTGTATTTTCTAAGCAGAGTTCTGAAGTGTTTTTCCGGCTCCTACATTCTCTGTCAGATTTCTGCATGAAGGTTGGCAGGGAAGGTCCTCTTGACCCACTGGTGCCAGGGCCCATCTGTTGGGCACAGGGAAAGGCCCTTTGTCTGCGTTGGCTCTCAGGTTACGGAAGGCACATCCCGGCTGGTGTGTTGAGACCTGCTCGTCCCGCTCTGAGAAAAGGACTTAAGCCTTTCCTCAAACAAGTCTTTTGATTGGAACAAGAATAAGCCTCGTTCTTGTTACCAGCTTTGAATGGCTTGCTTTTTTGCCAACTGTGGTTAGAAAGGCGCGGTCTACTTTGATATAGTAAATAATATTTACTGGAGAATAAAGTGGACCTGGAAGGCAGAGGAGGCCTCCACAGGCTGTTCCAGGGAGACCAATGCCAGCCCAGCATTTTGGACTACAGTGCCCATCCACCCACCGACAACAAGGAACCGATGGCAACTGAAGTTTAGTGCTTCTGCTGCCACATATTTTCTCGCTCAGCTCCCAAAAGAGAGGAATCAATGAAATGAATTCAGTTTTAACACTCCTGCTTGTGCTGGGCTTAAAACAGGAATGGTTATGCTTTAAGATGCAAAGTCTTCACACAGAATCAGAATCAGAATAGAGCGGGAAGGGACCTTGAAGGTCTCCAGGCCTTTGATCTTCTTAGTTGCTCTTCTCTGAACTTTTTCCAAAGTCTCAACATCTTTTCTGTAGTGTGGCGACCAAAAGTGGTTGCAGCATTCCAGTGGCCTTACTAAGGTTGTTATAAAGTGGCACGAATAGAATAGAATAGAATAGAATAGAATTCTTTATTGGCCAAGTGTGATTGGACACGCAAGGAATTTGTCTTTGGTGCATACTTCACGTGATCTTGATTCTATGCCTCTGTTTATACAACGCAGGATTGTATCAGCTTTTTCTGGCTGCTGCTGCACACGGCTGGCTCATATTCAAGTGATCGTCCACTAGGAGTCCAAGGTGCCTCTCACGGTTACGGTTTTTGAGCCAGGTGTCGCCTAATCTGTAGTTATACCTTTGATTTTTTTCCCCTACCTAAATGTAAAATTCCAGAGAGCTCTCTTGTGGGAAAGGAAACCCTCTCCATCCACTATGGCAGAGACAAGGTGCTCCTTCAGTTGCATCTCCAGAGATGCTCACGAGGCCACACGTCTCAGCCAAGCAGAGCTGTAGGGCATCCGTGGCCCAAAGTGCATGTGGCTATTCAGTGTCCCCCAGATTAAGCCGGCCTAATCTGTTCAGCCAATGGGAGGGGGAGGGCATCTCCTCTCCCATGTAAGTGCCCATTGCCCTGCTTGGCATGGTGGGGGCAGAGCTGGGATGCCAATGCATCGTTTCCTGAAGCTGCAAAATGACTTGAGCTGCTTCAAGGAAGGAACAGCACTCTCCCCTCCCCACATACTGCTGCCCCCCTTCATGAGACAGGTTGCATCATCTGCTTTGGCGGTTATCCTTCAGGCCTTGACGTGTCGGGAGTTTTAAAAATCTCACGAGTATTTTATTACTTTGGGGGGGGTGGAAGGAAGAGGGAAAGAAATAAAACATAAATATGCAAAGAAGTCGTGTTCAGGATGACTCATGAGTTGCTGATGGGCACAGCTGTCTGGAGGGCTCACCTGCGTAGCCCAGCTGTGTGAGCATCCATGGAGGGGGGGTCACCCTGCCCCACTGCCCTGCATTGCAGCCTTAGGGTTTGCTGAGGGAGCCTCGGGGTGCCTCGGGGTGCGGAAAGGGCTGGGTTCGTTCTGTTTAGGTGGGAGACTTCAGAGCGTTTCAGGCAGAGGTGGTATTCAGCCAGTTCGGACAAATTGTTATGTTTTTGACGCTGCACGCATATGTGGATGGCGTGCACAAGCGAATTGCCGTGTTTTGTGATGCCGCTTGCATGCATGCGTGGATGGTGCGTGCACGAGCGAAGCAAGCGTGCACATTCACATTTCCGGTGCTAGGCGGACCGGTTGCTCCAGTATTTGAAGCCCATCTCTGGTTTCAGGGAACCGCAAAAGGTCCAGGACTCTGCGGAAGCTGGCCTCACCATGAGGCAGGCCTGTACAAGAGGCTTATCTGTGGTAAGCCGAACCATAGCCACGGGCCACGGTTTAGGAAGCATCGTGGCATCATCTTCGGCAAACGATGCATGCGGCATTGGGCAGAGCATGGCAGATGCAGGAGATTGGGGCCCCCAGAGGGCTGTAGTACATCTGAGGGAGCCACTTTGTACGGCTGGCTTAATCATTGCAACTGCTTTGTGGGGGGGGCTGTTTCATGTTTTTAAAAAGACTTTGGCCTTTCAGTTCAGGTGACAACAGTCAGATGGATCCCAAAGGGAACAGCTCCCAAAAACTTCCAAAACATTCCTGCCATGCGACTGAAAAGACATTTTCTTAAATACCTGCTTAATAACCACTTTACAAAACCCTTAGTAAGGCCACACCTGGAATACTGCAGCCAATTTTGGTCACCATACTACAAAACAGATGTTGAGACTTTGGAAAAAGTCCAGGGAAGAGCAACTAAGATGATCAAAGGCCTGGAGACTAAACCATATGAAAAACGGCTGCAGGATTTGGGTCTGGCTAATCTAGGGAAGAGAAGGACCAGGGGAGACATGATAGCAGGATTCCAGTATTTGAGGGGCTGCCACAAAGAAAAGGGGGTCAAATTATTCTCCAAAGCACCAGAGAAACAATGGATGAAAACTAATCAAAGAGAGAAGCAACCTGGAATTAAGGAAAAATTTCCTAAGAGTGAGGACAATTAACCAGTGGAACAACTTGCCACCAGAAATTGTGGATGCTCCATCACTGGAGGTTTTTAAGAAGAGACTGGATAGTCACTTGTCTGAGATGGTAAAGGTTCTCCTGCTTGAGCAAGGCTGGACTAGAAGACCTCTAAGGTCTCTTCCAGCTTCTATTCTGTTCTGTTCTATTCTATTCGAAATACATCATGTAATCTTAACTATGTATTTTGAATTTCCATCAAACATCAGTTAAAAAGAAATGTAGCGTTTATCTTGATCTTTGGGGAGGGCCGTTCCTGGCATGCAAAGACCAAGTGGAGACTCAGACAAGGTTGTGTGCACGTAACACACAAATACACACACAGGAACCCAAGGAATGCCTCGTTGGATGGGGGCCTTCTGCAAACGAAGGCCCCCATCCACAGTGGCCAACCCTCTGCAGGAAGCCCAGGTGTCTAGAAGATGGTCTTGAGAGCGCCTCCCACTGCCATCCAGGTGAAGGTCCTTCTTCCCCAGGATTTCCTCCCACCTTTACCTGAAGCCGGCCCAGCTGGCAGCCAGCATCACATCTCAGGGTAAAATCCATAAGAATCTGAACACTTACAAACTCACTTAACACACTTCTCACTTAGCAAGATAAATTCTGGGCTCAACTGTGGTCGTAAGTGTAGCGCTACCTGTACAAGTAGTCCTTGACTTACAACAATTGCTTCAGTTTGAAGTTACAATGGCACTGAAAAAAACTTATGGCCAGTCCTTTATCATCGTAGCATCCACAGGATCGTACGAATTCAGAGTGTTGGCAACTGGCGTGCACTTACAACGGTTGCGACGTCCCGGGTCATGTGACCTTCCCGGCTGGCTTCCGGCCAGCAAAGTCAATGGGGAAAGCTGGATTCAATTAACGACTGCCTGATTCACTTAACAACTGTAGTGATTTGCTTAACTGCTGCGGTAAAACTGGGCATGTCTCATCGAACAACGGTCTTGCTTAGCAAGAGAAATGCTGGTCCCAACTGCATAAATTGAGGATTACCTGTAGGCTGATTTCTCTCAATCGCCACTCTGTTTCTGACTTGCAAGCTAATCTGGGCTCATCCAGCCTGGCTACATTGAGTCTCCCCTGCGCTTGGTGCCGGACCAAAGATGGGCTTTCGGGGGGCCCGGAGACCACCTGTGCTTCGTTGTGGCTGCAGGCTGATGCGCCTCCCTGGGTTTCGATCACTCGCCTGGCCTACAGCCAGCTTGCTCTTGCGGCCTGCAGGCAAAGGCACACCCCACTGTGGCAGCCGGGAACGGCAGGGGAGCAGGCAGGGAGGACGCCTGGCGAGAGGCTGCCCGGCCGGTCTGCTTGGTGTTTGCATGCGGGCACGAGTCCTTCGCGAGGCAGTGCTTAGTGCAAAAGCCTGGTCTTTCTTTCTTTCCTTCCTTCCTCTGATGGATGATATCATGTTCAGTGCAAAACCCTCGTTCTTTCTCTTTCTTTCTTTCTTTCTTTCTTTCTTTCTTTCTTTCTTTCTTTCTTTCTTTCTTTCTTTCTTTCTCTTTCTCTTTTCCTTCCTTCCTTCCCTCCTTCCTTCCTCCCTCCCTCCCTCCCTCCCTGCAGCACTTGGGCCTTATGGCACCAACCTGGCCAGGTGCTGAGCTCTTGCAGGTGGGCCAGATCCTGAGACAGGTGCCAGCCAGAAAGGAGCTGTTCCCCTCCGGCGAAGCGACAGGTGCTGACGGGGGCTTGTTCCAGCCCAGACAGCATCTCGTGCTGGGGGTCCCACTGAAAAGCCCCTCCGATTTTCCTGTGTGGTGGCTCTGTCTCCAAACCGCTGTCTGATAGCTTCAAGCGTTGGAAGAGCAGATCCCGTCTGTCAAGCCAGGATTGCACCAGAAAATAACAGCCACCTGCCATTGCTCTGACTTTGAACTTTGGGGGGGGGAGGGGGATATTCCCCAATGACCAAGAGATTCTCTGGAATGTGCTGACAGGGCAAAAGCCGGCCTTGCCACAGCCCCCTCCCTTTTGCCAGGGCACTTGGGTTGCGTCATGCAAAAGGAGAAGCCGCATCTCCAACATCCTGTGTGCGAACCTCACACTTCCTGGGAGGGATGAGAGAGAAGAGAGGGAGGGGTCTTGGACAGACCTCCCCAAACTGGAGTCCTGCAAAAATGGTGCTTTCCAAGAGGGGAAGGAATTTGGGCACTGGCACCCCAGGGCTGAGTTGCAGGGCCCACATCCCCCACATCTGTCCCCATCTGATGCTGCAGATGAGGCTTGGAAGGGACCTGGGTGGTCTCTGAGTTGCCTCAACCTCCCCAATGCCCCCCAGAATAACCCTCTTTGGCAGGAGCAATGTGGTTGAGGCTGGCATCCACAAGCTCAGAATAGAATAGAATAGAATAGAATAGAATAGAATAGAGTAGAGTAGAGTAGAGTAGAGTAGAGTAGAGTAGAGTAGAGTAGAGTAGAGTAGAGTAGAGTAGAGTAGAGTAGAGTAGAAATAGAAATAGAAATAGAAATAGAAATAGAAATAGAAATAGAAATAGAAATAGAAATAGAAGTAGAAACAGAATTCTTTATTGGCCAAGTGTGATTTCTCTTCGGTGCATAAGCTCTCAGTGTACATAAAAGCTATAAGTAATGAATCATGATCATAGAGATCATAAACGCATTCATCATGAATCATGAGACACAACGCTTAGTGATAGTCATGGGATACTAAATAAGCAATCAAACTCATACTAGGAAATTAAATAAAACAATATGAATTGTAAGATACAAGCAACAAGGTTATAGCCATAAGTAAAAAAGGAGATAGGTAGTAGGAAGGATGAGAAGAATTGCAGTAATACAGCATTAGTAAATAGTTTGACAGTATTGTGGGAATTAGTTGTTTAGTAGAGTGGTGGCATGAGGGGAAAACTGTCCTGGTGTCTAGTTGTTCTGGTGTGCAGTGCTCTATAGCGTCGTTTTGAGGGTAGGAGTTGAAACAGTTTATGTCCAGGATGCGAGGGGTCTGTAAATATTTTCACAACCTTCTTTTTGACTCGTGCCGTATACAGGTCCTCCATGGAAGGCAGGTTGGTAGCCATGGTTTTTTCTGCAGTTCTAATTATCCTCTGCAGTCTCTTGTCTGTCTTGTTGGGTTGCAGAGCCAAACCAGACAGTTATGGAGGTGCTGATGACAGACTCAATAATTCCTCTGTAGAACTGGATCAGCAGCTCCTTGGGCAGTTTGAGCTTCCTGAGTTGGTACAGGAAAAACGTTCTTTGTTGTGCTTTTTTTGAGCGACGTGGTGGCTCAACCACGTTGTTTTGGCTCAACGTGGTTTTTGAGCAACGTGGTTGAGGCTGGCATTCAAAAGCTGAGAAGAGAAACAGAACGTTTTCAGGGGGGCAGGGGGAGGCTGAAAGAGGAGAGGCCGGCTGGCTGTTTCTGCACAGCTCTCATTTCACGCGCGAGATAAAATTCCCTTTCTTTTGCACAGTAGCGGGCAGCCCGGCTCTGCCAGGGACATGTCTGGGCACGGCCGTTCCCAACCGTAGCAGACAAACGGAGGCTCACGTGACGCGGCTTGGCACCGGGGCAGGTTCCAGAAACAAGTTTTTCAGCGCGATCCGGATGGTGCCTTGGGGAGCAGGTTCAAAATGGGCTGCTTGGGGGTGGGGCTGGGGGTTGCTGCAGGTGGATTGGGGAAGAGACGCTCTTGCTGCCATTATAGCAGGGGTGTCAAACTCGATTTTATTGAGGGCCGCATCAAAGTTCTGTTTGACCTCGTGGGGTGGGGGTGGCTGCGGGTGTGGCCGGGGTGTGCATGGCCATCTCAAAGTCACTCTTTGTGGTTCCATTTTCGACTGCAACTGCCTCCTACAGCTCTCTGCCAGCGAGAACAGAGCTCAGGGAGGCTGTGTGTGGCACGCCTGGGCTCCGTTTTCGGCTGTGACACCCTCCCTGAGCTCCATTTTCACTGACAGAGGGCTGCAGGAGCCATCGTGGCTGAAAATGGAGCCTGAGAGGGCCGCACATGGCCCTCCCTGTTGCAATATTTTCAGGATCAGACTCAATAATGATAATAAGAGTTAGAGGTTTAAATATATTTCTCTTTAATTATAACAGGCATTCTATATTCACTGAATATTCACAGATAGAAGCAAGGAAAATGGTGAAGGTGGCTCCTTATATATACAAGGGGTGGAGCCAAGAATGGGAGTGGTGAATTATGAATACATTAGGAACCAAAGAATAAGTTAACCCCCGATGTCCCATATATACATTATTTACACATTAGGGCATAAGGCATTTACATCTCACAAATCCCCCTCTAAATGCCGGTTCGCTATACAACACCAATTACATTCAGATTCAGGACAATATAAGACATATAATTTTGATGTTAAATATTTGTGCTGTTTAGAAGGTAAAGGCTTCGTCAATATGTCAGCTAATTGTTCAGAGGTATCACAATGCACTGCTTTGATAAATCCATCTTGAGACAATTGTCTCACATGCTTAAATTTTATATCTATATGCCTGGACCTTTGTCCAATGGCATCGGATCTGGATATTTCAATGGCTGCTTTATTATCTTCATGCATAACAAAAGGCAAAGCAGGTTTTTTCCAAACATCTGAAATCAAATCATTAAACCATACAAGGTTATTTGCAGCTTTGGACAAACAAACATATTCCGCTTCTGTGGTCGAAGTGGCTACCAGTTCTTGTTTACCAGTGTACCAGTAAACTGGACAGTCATTTAATAGAAAAATATAACCAGAAGTGCTCTTTCTGCATGATATATTTCCAGCCCAATCCGCATCTGCGTAACATGTAAGTTTTGGTTCTTTATCATTACTAGGTTCTAATACTAAGCAAAAGTCTAATGTACTTTTCAGATATCTTAGAATTCTTTTGACTGCTTCCCAATGATACATTGTTGGTTTGCTAACATATCTTGACAATAAGTTGAGTGGTAATGCAATATCTGGCCTGGTCCAATTAGATATATAAAGAAGTGAACCTATGACTGATCTATAAAATGTATTATCCTTGAATTCAGGGGAAGATTCATCAGTGTTTCTAAGGAAATCAGTTTGCATAGGAGTGTCACAGGGTTTGGCATTGTTTAAATTGCATTTGTTCAGAAGTTCAATGATTTTATCTTTCTGAGTAAGTTTGAATCCCCTTCTAGTTTTGTTAATTTGTACACCAAGGTATTTGTTTACTTTACCTAGAGATTTCAACGAGAAATGTTCGTTTAGCTTATTTACAAAGGTTTCTCTTCTCTCCTTGTGTTTTCCTATATATAAAATATCATCTACATAAATTAATACAAATTCAATATGATCATCACTCTTTTTTACAAAGAAACAGTTATCAGCAGTGGTAGCGTTGAAATCCATGGTCTTAAGTACTTTTACCAAGCAATCGTACCATCTTTTGCCAGATTGCTTTAATCCGTATAGACTCTTGTTCAATAGCCAAATTTCATTCTTATTAGTGTATTGACTGTGTGGTGCTCTTACATATATTTCCTTATCTAGTTTTGCGTGTAAATACGCAGTCTGTATGTCATATTGAAATACATCAAGATTGAGTGCAGATGCCACTACTAGAGCTGTTTTAACACTCTCTGTTCTCACTGTGGGGGAGTATGTGTCAGTGTAGTCCTCCGGATATTTTTGTGCATAACCTTGTGCAACCAATCTAGCTTTGTATAGAGTATTGCCTCCTTCTAGATTCTTAATTTTATAAATCCACCTGGTACCTATAATCGTTTTATCTTTAGGTGCAATCGCAGGTGTAAACACATTTAATCCTTGCAAACTTTCCATCTCTTTTTTCATAGCTAGTTCCCATTTTTCCTTTTCTTCACGAGGGAGTTTTAATACTTCCTCATATGTATTAGGTGTCATTTGTTCACCATCCATATGCATTATGTAATCTCTGTATTTATTTGGTACTTGATTTCTATTGTTTCTAATAGCTCTTTCGGGTTTGCTATGGTTATCATGCAAATATCTTGCTTCCTTTTTTGTTAATGTGTCTGTCTTTATTTTGTGCTGACTATTTGTCCAAGTTTTGGTTTTGTTTTTATTTTTGTTGATATTTTGATTTTCTATTGTCCCTTCCTCACAAGATTTTGTATCTTTGCATTTATTTGGAAATATTTCATTAAGATGTAATTTAGACCAATTGGCCTGTTCATGGAACACAGCTGTTCTGGAGACTATAAATTTGTTATTATTATCAATGAATCTGTACCCTTTGGTGCCAGTTTCATATCCCATAAATCTTAATCTTCTGGATACGTTTTCTCCCTTTCTTCTCAACTGCTTAGGTATGTGTACGTCTGCAGTGACTCCAAATATGTGCATGTGTGCTAATTTGGGTTTCCTATTATACATCACCTCATATGGTGTTTTATTCACAATACTGGACCAGGTTCTATTTTGAGTGTAATTTGAATAATGTAAGGCCTCTGACCAAAATTGTTTGCCTAAACCAGCATCCTCTAATGTGCACCTAATCATGGTTTGTAGTGTGGAATTCTTTCTCTCTGCAATCCCGTTTTGGAACGCAGAAAATGGACTAGACGTGAAATGTAGCATTCCTCTATCCTTTAACCATTGGGAGAATTCTTTAGACATGAATTCACATCCCCTATCTGTCATAATTTGTTTTATTCTGATATTATGTTGTGTTTCTATGCGTTTGTAGAATTCCTTAAATTTCTGAAAGGTTTCATCCTTGTGTTTTAATGTGTAAACAAAACCATAGCGACTGTAATCGTCTACTATTGTTAGGAAGTAACGTTTTCTATAAGTGATTGATGGAGTTAATGGACCAACTAGGTCCATATGTACTAAGTCAAAAATTTTGTTAGTTGATCTGTTGGATTTTTTTGGTCTGGGACTAGTTTTTAGTTTAGTGGATTTACATACTGAGCATTCCAAATAATTTTCACAATTTTTTATTTTGACACCTTCTGCGTGTTCAGTCATTTTTTGTACTACAGGAAAACTTGCATGTCCTAACTTCCTATGCAAGATGTGAGCACACTCATCATGAATTGGTTTACCTATTCTTGGTTTCTTCTCATTGTGTGTATTTGCGTGATCATGAGATATTTTACATTCATCATTGTCACTGTTACTAACATTTTCATCATCTGCCTCAATACAATCTTCCATATTTGAATCAATGTTATGTAACCATCTTTCTTTTGTTATTAGATAGGGTAGGCCTCCTTTAATCATCACAGTGCCTACATTTGTTTTGTCCTTCTCTAAAGTTGCTTTCCCCTTTGAGAAAACTATATTGATGTCAGAATCTCTGCTTAGTTTTATGGCACTTAGTATGTTATGAGGTATTTCTGGAATTAACAATACCCCCTCTATTTTTCCTAGGCCAGGCAAGGTCACATTTCCTCTGCCTAATACTTGAACTTTTTCTTGATTAGCTACCTTTATTACAAATTTATCTTCTGTAAATGAAGACAATATATTTTTGTTATTAGTGGTGTGGTTGGTTGCCCCAGAATCAATAAGCCAATTATTGTTCTCATTTTGTTGTGTTTTAGTGCTGTCTTGTTTATTTAGTCCATTCAGTGAACCAGATTTTCTCTCTTTTGAATTTTCTCTACCCCCTCTACTATCTCTGTAATTTGGTGGGCTTCTATATTTATGTCTATCTGTGGAAGACTGTCTATAATTGTATTTGCTCCTATACTCTGACCTATGTCTCTCCTTTGAGATTTTGGGACAGTCTCTTCTATTGTGTTCCCTGGACCCACAATTATGGCATTTAAAAGCTTCATTGTATTTTTCCTGGAAAGCTACCTTCCTAAAAGATTTGTGTTCTGTGTGATTGCTGGAACGATTTTTTCTTGAATTGTCTTCTGCTATCAATTTGTTAGATAGACTTTCTATGGATAAATATCCTAGATTGATGGTGTCTAAGTGTGACATAAAACTATCCCATGATGAATCAAGTGAATTGATAATAACACTTTTCATTGTTTGATCTGAAATCACTTCCCCCCTCAAATGCAGCTCAGCTCTTATTTTGTTTAGAGATATCAAATGCTCACTTATGGAAACCCCTGGTTTTACTCTGGAAGAAAAGAAATCCTTAGACATTCTTGTAGTGGTAGCTACACTATCGCTGTGAAACAGATTAAACATGCATTGAATTATTTCTGAAACAGTTAGGTTTGGTTTGATGCTATGATACATTGCAGGAGACACGCTAGATATTATTAAGAAAAATGCTCTATGATGTAAACAATCTATTTTTAAAGTCCAAGGTCTTCTTGGAGGACTAGTGATAAAGAATAGCAAATTTTCTTTCATAAAGACAACCTGGAGCTGTTGATACCATTCTTGCAAATTAATGCCATCAACTCTAAGTTTTGGGAAGTCACTGGGTAAGTTTCCCACATTATTTTGTCCATTACTTACAACCTGAGGTAGTCCGTGGTCTCGCAAGTGCAGGAAATTGCAAAACGGCATGGGGATGCTCGCAACGAGTCTGCGCGGTTCTCTGGCCAGTTCAAGTCTTTCCGGACCGTCTACGTAGTTTCGCACATGCGCGTTGCTCATTTCTTCTTTGGCGTCGTCGTGGAAGGTTCTCTCCATTGCAGCTCGCTCGCTCCGCTCCTCTTCAGACGAGTCGGTTTCTGGCTCGGTTTTAGGAGTTTTGATGGCGGCGACTGCTCTTTTCTTTCTTTTGTGTGCGTTGGTACTTGATCCGGTCTGCGGTGTAGGGCGGAATCGACATGGCTCTCTGGGCTCGGGCGTCGTCGCTCTCGAAGTCAGGATGGGAGCGTGCAGGTCTTGAGGTATCGGCTTGTTCTCTAGCTTCTTCGTTGTCGCTTTGGAAATTTTTAATTTTGGCCCAAATGCAGCAAAAAGCGTCTTCATTGCTGACTTTACTTGGGATTTCGTTAAGTCGTCTTCGCTTTCTGATTCTGGTTCTTCTGAAGAGTTTGAATCTTCCTTTTCGCTTTCGTTGTCTGATAACGTTTTTCGCGCCAGAAATTTTGAACTGAGCATTTTGATTGGCTCTGCTTCGCTCACTTTGGAGGCTTGTTGGAACCAAGATGGCTGCCATTCAAAATTTCGCGCGGGATCACATCTTTTCTTTTTCATAACGACTTTCTCTGTAGTCATATCACTCACAGTTTTTTGGTCTTTGGGTTTCTCTTTAGCAATGTTTTTCTCTCTCGCTGCTCCGCTGTTTTTCAGCATTTCTTGGAGATTCGCGATGAGGCTTTCATCATTCTTCTGGCTTTTTAATAGTTTTAATATCTCTGACCTGAGTTCGTTATTTTCTATTTCGATTTCCTCCTGGTCATTATTTTCATTTATTAGTTCTTCTTCTTCAGTGGTGTATTCTTCGGATTCTCTCGAAATCGCGTTTGTGGATTCGTTGATTATTTCTTGTTCAGTTTCTATTTCTTTGCTGTAGGCCCTGGTGTTGGGCCTATCTTTCTTAGACATCTTTAAGTATTTATTGAGTCAATTAACCATCCTCTGCTACCAGCTTGTTGCAATATTTTCAGGATCAGACTCAATAATGATAATAAGAGTTAGAGGTTTAAATATATTTCTCTTTAATTATAACAGGCATTCTATATTCACTGAATATTCACAGATAGAAGCAAGGAAAATGGTGAAGGTGGCTCCTTATATATACAAGGGGTGGAGCCAAGAATGGGAGTGGTGAATTATGAATACATTAGGAACCAAAGAATAAGTTAACCCCCGATGTCCCATATATACATTATTTACACATTAGGGAATAAGGCATTTACATCTCACACTCCCAATCTCCGTTTTCACTGGCAGAGGCATTGCGAGCCAGTCCTTCGCTGTTTCCAGGGTGGCCCCACGGGCCAGATCTAAGCACCCCGTCGGCTGGATCCGACTCTGGGCCTTGTGTTTGATACCCTTGCTTTATAGATTCAGCTCTTCTGCCCCATTGGCGGGGGGGGGGATTCAAAAGTTACAGGTGGGGAAATCCATTTGTGAGGCCCACTTAAACCGTCATACCAAAGAAAGGAAGTTTTGGGATCTGTCTGAACTCCGAATCAAAGGAGTGTTCGAGAAAAGACGTGGGGTTGGTGGAACGGCTGCAAAAGTTGACGGAGTTTACAGAGATGGTTAAATTGACTGCTTTGATTAATTTGTTTTTTAAAAACACACACAATTACTTTTGTTTCTACCTGGAAACCACTTCTGGGCTTTGTGGTTGAGTGGGGGGGAAAAGAGTGAAATGTTGATTTTGGGCTTTACCTATTAGATAGGGTTGTTGTTATAGAAATGGCTATTTTATGCTACGATGTAAAAGTAAAAAAGTTGAGGTTTGACACTGTTACTACACCGAAGGAAGTCAAAAGTCTCTTTCTTTCTTTCTTTCTTTCTTCTTTCTTTCTTTCTTTCTTTCTTTCTTTCTTTCTTTCTTTCTTTCTTTCTTTCTTTCTTTCTTTCTTTCTTTCTTTCTTTCTTTCTTTCTTTTTTTCTTTCTTTCTTTCTTTCTTTCTTTCTTCCTTCCTTCCTTCTCTCTCTCTTTCTTTCTTTCTTTTTCTTTCTTTTTCCCCTTTTCCCTACACATTTCCTTTCCCTTCTTCCTCTTTAAAATATGGAGTTTGGGTCATTCTTTCCTGGATTTTGAAGGAAGCACACCTGACATTTTCTTTCTTTCTTTCTTTCTTTCTTTCTTTCTTTCTTTCTTTCCTTCCTTCCTTCCTTCCTTCCTTCCTTCCTTCCTTCCTGCCTGCCTTCCCTCTTTCTTTCTTTCTTTCTTTCTTTCTTTTTCTTTCTTTTTCCCCTTTTCCCTATACATTTCCCTTCCCTTCTTCCTCCCTTATTTTCCTACTGTTTTCTTTTATATTTTACATTATAAACTAATAAAAAATGCTTCAAGAAAGATGTGGGGTCAGGAACAAAACAAGGAGTCGTGAATGTTCTCCCCTGCTCTGCAGTTTTTTTAAGCTAGACGGGCTGTGAAATGAAATGTTGGCTCACCTAACAATTTGATTTAAACGGAGCGGGGATTCCAAGCCTTTCCTTCACCCCTGGTCCAGGGGAGATGGGGGCTTATAAAGTAGCCCTCTTGTGTCACAATTCACACAAGAGGCTGCCTTTACCCTGTTTCCCCAAAAATAGGACCCAACCAGAAAATAAGCCCTAGCATGATTTTTCAGGATGCTCGTAATATAAGCCCTACCACCAAAATAAGCCCCAATTAAGATTGTCAGCCAGATGGATGCATTTAGTACCATATTTCCCCAATAATAAGACCTAACCAGAAAATAAGCCCTAATATGTCTTTTGGAGTAAAAAAGTAAAATGTCTTATTTTCAGGGAAACATGATTGTTACCAAATAAATCCTTTTTCTGGTTTTGCAGAAATACTGAACTACAAACACTCAACATATTTGGTGTGTTGGATTCATACAATACATAAAATCACAGAGGAGGAGGCAGGGGGGAAAAGCGAAGAGGAGGCGGGGAGAAGGGAGGGGAGAAGAGAATTGAGAAAAGAAAGGAAGAGAATTGAAAAGAGAAGAGAATTGAAAAAAGAGAAAAGAAAAGAAGAAAGGAGAATTGAGAAGAGAAGAGATGAGAATTGAGAAAAGAAAAGAGGAGAGAAGAGAAAAGAAGAGAATTGAGAAGAGAAGAGAAGAGATGAGAATTGAGAAAAGAAAAGAGAAGAAGAGAATTGAGAAGAGATGAGAATTGAGAAAAGAAAAGAGGAGAGGAGAGGAGAGGAGAGAAGAGGAGAGGAGAGGAGAGGAGAGGAGAGGAGAGGAGAGAAGAGAAGAGAAGAGAAGAGAAGAGAAGAGAAGAGAAGAGAAGAGAAGAGAAGAGAAGAGAAGAGAAGACTACTGTTGACTTTTTCCCAGTGTGTTGGGCCTCTCTCAAATATTTTGCCTTTTTTTCTCAAGAAGTTATGGGGATCTCATTAATCAAAGGAATTTTTTTTTGTCTGGACATGCTGGATGCTCACCTGCTCTTTTCCAAAAGATAAAAAAAAAAGATGTGAATGGAACATGCCATTTTTTATTATTAAATTAAATTAAATTAAACATGTCATCCGCTTACATCATTCCAGACAGATAATCCCACCTTTTAGGTAGAGCTAAAAGTACCCGCAGGGTGAATTCATTTTATGTATTTGTTGGCTTAAACTCCACGCCCAATTAAAAATCTCAGAGTGGTTTGCAATAAATTGTGAAGCTTTATTGGCCACACTGCAAAAGTAGTTTGTTACTGCCTGCTCCCAGGATATTTTTTTTTCTAGCTCCAAGTCCTATCTGGGATCCCATGGTGGTCTCCTCTCCCTGGACTAACTAGGCCAAACCTTGCTTAAACTCTCCAGGGTTGCCAAGCAGAGGTGGTATTCAGCCGGTTCGTACCGGTTCGCGTGAACCATTGGCAGAAATTTGGCCAAGGTCGCCGAACCTGTAGCAATGGCTGGCTGGCCTCGCCCCCGAACCAGTCCTCCGGTTGCCGCTCGCTTGCTCCACCTGCCATGTTCATCGTCGGTATGTTTTTTGCACACGCATATCCCATTGTCTTGCAAGTCCAATGGGATGCGCATGCACGAAGAACATGGCGGCGACGGTAGCAGCTTTTTCCGCGACCTCCGGTACTTTTCGGTGGCCTGTGGCTTCTTTGCCAGCCGCTTTCCAGCAACGGCAGCTGGCTGGGGGGCTGCCGAAAACTCCAGTCAGCTTGCCTTCCGGACTCCGTGGAAGGTAAGCAGCCGGAACAAAGAGGAAGCGGGGTGGGGGGAGGAAGCGGGGTAGGGCCAAGTCTGCTAAAGGAGGGGAAACGGGGGGTAAATAGGTGGAAGTTCCAAAAAATTTCCTACCTTTGCCTGTGGGCGTAACTAGGGGGGGGTCATGTGACTGAGTGGGCGTGGGTGTGAGTGACATCAAGTTGGCCACGCCCACTCAGTCACATGCTCCCCCCACCTAGCCACGCCCAGCGAACCGGTAGCGAAAATTTTTGAAACCTACCACTGTTGCCAAGGTGCTACTGAGACTTCCTGGGGGGAGAGACGGATAATTTGAATTTCCTCCCAGTTTTCCCCCAAGCTCTGTCACAGGATGCCCAGAGGGCCTGATTCTTATCCATTTGAACATGAGCAACACATGCACTCCGCCGTAAATCCTAATGTTGGGATCCACAAAATACAATTCTTGCACCAGTCAGGCTTAAAATGCTGGGCTGGTGGTGCAGGTGCTGGCCTAGAAATCTGGAGACTGTGAGTTCTAGTCCTGCCTTAGCCATGAAACTTTGGGCCAGTTACTCCCTCTCAGCCCAACCTCTCACAGGGTGGTGGTTGTTGTTGGGAGGAGGGGAAACAGGAGGAGGAAGAAGATACGGTTGCCTCCTTGAGTGATTTATGAAAATAATAAAGGTGCGATAGAAAAAATAAAAAAAAAACCCAATGACTGTTTGCAATTAAAATGTCTATCTAGGAGGTTGAGGAACCACCCTGTGTCTAAAATTTAACAGATTGACAGAGTTGGAAGGGACCTTGTAGGTCATCTAGTCCAACCCCCTGTCCAAGCAGGAGACCCTACACCATTTCTGACAGATGGCAGCCCAGTCTCTCCTTGAAAGCCTCCAGGGATGAAGCTCCCACAACTTCTGAAGGCAACTTCTGTTCCATGGGTTGATGGTTCTCACTGTCAGGAAATTCCCCCTTATTTCCAGGTTGAATCTCTCCTTGATCAGTTTCCATCAATTGTTCCTTGTCTGGCCTTCAGGTGGTTTGGAAAATAGCTTGACCTCCTTCCTCTCTGGGGAAGCCTCTCAAATATTGGAAGATGCTATCCTGTCTCCCCTGGTCCTTCTCTTCACTAGACTAGCCATGCCTGGTTCCTGCAACCGTTCATCGTATGTTTTAGCCTCCATTCCCCTCATCATCTTGGTTGCTCTTCTCTGCACTCTTTCTAGAGTCTCAGCATCTTTTTTATAGTTTGGTGAAGGCTTTATAGAGTGGTAATAGGTGGAGATCTATGGTCCCTGACATCATGAAAGTAAGCTATGAGCTACTAACCTCATTGCCTTATTTGTAAAGTCAAAGATAGACTGTCCTGGACAAAGAGGTGATACTAGCTACCGCAGAAGAGGCCAAAGGGGCTCTGAAGACCATCTAGTCCACCCCACTGCTCAGTGCAGGACTCCAAATTAAGCCCCCTTCCACTGATGGCTGTCCCGTCTGTGCTGAACCATAAATTTGACTGAAAATGGAGGTCAAAGGTTACTTGAGACAGCTTGGATTGGATATTCTGGGGCCCATTTGCAGAAGAGTGGGCAACCAATTAAATATGAGCCAAGAGTGTGCAGTGGCAGCCAAGAAGGCCAATGCAATCCTCAATTGCATTAACAGAGGGATACAATCAAGATCAAGGGAGGTCCTAATACCACTCTATAAAGCCTGAAGAGATTCAGCCTGGAAATACGGAGAAATTTTCTGACAATAAGAACAATCAACCCATGGAACAGAAGTTGCCTTCGGAAGTTGTGGGAGCTTCATCCCTGGAAGCTTTCAAGAAGAGACTGGACTGCCATCTGACAGAAATGGTGTAGGGTCTCCTGCTTGGGTGGGGGTTGGACTAGATGACCTACAAAGTGCCTTCCAACTCTGTTAATCTGTTAACTTCAAGAGAGTCCATTGTTATAAAGTGGGGAGGAGGCCATCAGGCAACCGAAGCTGGAAGCTGCTCCTCCTTTCGACTCCTGCTTCTCTCTTCGCCTCCTGAGGCTCTGGCCCCCACCCCAAATTGCCAGCAAATTGTCCTCTTGAATGTGATTCCAGAAGAAAAGGCCCAATTACAGGAGGAGGCACGGTATTCACTGCATTCAATGAAGGCGGCATAATTGCAATGCAATTGGAAATTAAATTGAATGAGATCAAAGGTAATTGTTGTCCTTGGCTCCACCTGCTCTTCTCTCGGGGAGCAGCCTTTGGTGTGCCACCCGGCAACCCAGTTTGACCCTCCTCTTGGAAACGGCAGCCGGGATTTCGATCCCCGTCACCCTATGCAAACCGTCTTTTATCTTCAGCCTCTTTTCCACCTCTGCATTTCCCTTCCTTCTGGCAGGGGATCCCCAAAAACAAAAATTTTCCTGCAGCTGCCACGCTCCGGAGCTCCAGGGCTATTTTTCCTTGCTTTGGGGCATCCCCGAGAGGGCTCTCTCTCAAAAAAAAATAAAAAGTCAAGATGGCAGCCACAATAGGTGCTTACACCTCCGTAGATACTGTATCTCTGCTTGGTGGTCCTTGCCCAGTCTGGGTGCCAAATGGACGGGATTGTGGGAAAGGAGAAATGGGCCCATTTGGGGAGAGGGGCTGCTGACACGCTGGCCTTGAACCCCGATGATGCGCACCGCAAGGAGGGGAGCGGCGGCCCCTCTGCGCCCCACCCCGGCCTTGCCATGCAACCTCTGTCAGCTTCGTACATCGGTGAGCTGCTGCGTCTGGTATTTTCTCACGCTCGGCTGCTGGCAGCCGCCACTCCGTGGGGTGTTGGAACTTGCCCGGCTATCCCACCCTGATTCTTTATCTCCTTCCTGGGCCCTGGAGCTGGAAAAGTTGCCGGCAAGAGCGTGATTGCAACACAGGCCCAGAGCAGCCAAGACCGAGGGTGCCCCACGAGCTGCCTCGCTCCTCTGCACGCCGAGCCTCTGGTCCCTTCTCTCCTTGGGGCTCGGCCTGCTCCCCGCTTCCACGAGAAGAGGAGGTGTACATGGTTGTAATTTCCCTGCCTGCCTCCTGCCAACACAAACCTTATTGGTTTACTTGTATCCTGGCTTTCTTAATTTTACAAAAGACTCAAGGGGGCAAATGCAGTGGTGGGATTCAGCCGGTTTGCACCACTTCGGGAGAACCGGTTGTTAACTTTCTGAGCAATTTGGCAAAGTGGTTGTTGGAAGAAATCATTAGGGCAGAGAGCCGGTTGTTTTTTTTTTTTTTTTTTTTTATTGCAAAAGTTTTACAATTACATTTTCACCCCTTTTTTCACCCCCCCACCACCCTCCCCAAACTTCCCATCCTCCCTAACCCTCCCTAACCCTCCCCCCCCAGACTTCCCTATTACATACTCATAACTAATAACACTAATAAATAAACCTGAACCCATCCCTCCCCCTATATAATTTTTCCTCTTTGTCTCTTTACATTAAAATATTTCTAATACATTATTTTCAAATAAAAGCTATTTGATACTTTCTAGTTTGGTATTTGTTCTGAACATATTCTATCCACCTTTTCCATTCCCATTCATAAGTCTCTTGTGAACAATCTTTTAAATACGCTGAAATCTTCGCCATCTCTGCAAAACTGGCCATCTTCAAAGTCCATTCCTCGATAGTAGGCAAAGCTTCATTCTTCCAGTATTTACCTATCAACAATCTTGCTGCTGTTATCATATACAATATTAGTTTTATTTCACCCCGTGTAAAACCCTTAACTATACCCAATAAAAACAATTGTGGAGAAAATTGAATTTTTTTCTTCAAAACATTCTGCATGACCCACCAAATTTTTATCCAAAAAGCCTTAACTTTCCTACAGGTCCACCATACATGATAATACGTAGCATCCAAACATTCGCATCTCCAAGCCGGTTGTTAAATTACTTGAATCCCACCACTGGGCAAATGCCTATGGCAAAGATGGCAAACCTTTTCGGCATCGAGTGCCCAAACTGGAACGCACACACACACTGGAGCCCCAGAAATTCAAAGATTAGCTGGCTGGTGTACATGCATGTGCTGGCCACCTGGTCTTCACACGTGTCAGAGCACTGGAAACCCAAAGTCCAGGTTGCCGGTGCGCATCCTGATCTTCGGGTTTCCGGGGCTTTGGTACGTGCAAAGATCAGCTGGCCTGCGCACATGCATTCTGGAAACCAGAAGAGCAGCTGACAACAGCGCGGATGCTCTGGCACGCGTGCCATAGGTTCGCCATCTCGGGTCTATGGAGATGCTCAGTCATGGTTGTCCCTTTGAAGAAAGAAAAACCAGGAAGTTCAGTTGCCTCTTGAAAAACTACCTTTGGGTTAAGGTGACACATATATATCCAACGAATCTTCCTCCTCCTATTTTCCGCACAACTACAATAACCCTGTGAAGTGGGTTGGACTGAAAGAGAGAGAGGAACTGGCACAAAGTCAACCAGCCACTTTCATGGTTAAGGCAGGAGTAGAACTCACAGAGGGGAGCAGGGGGTTTGGCTTCTCATCTGGAAAACTGACAGCCAAGGTTCGAGACCCGATCGCCACATGATGGGGTGAGCTGCTGTTACCTGCTCCAGCTCCTGCCCACCAAAGCAATTCGAAACAGTTGCAGGAATTGGGTATGGCTCAGGGGTGGGTTCTACTTATCTTTACTACCGGTTCCCAACGGGGCCGTGTGTGCGCTCGCTTACACACAGGTGCACTCTTCTGCACGTGCGCAGAAGCATTTTGATGACGTCGGGGTCGGTGGGTGGAGCCTCCCGCCGGTTTTACTACCGGTTCTATAGAACCAGTGCGAACGGGGGGAAACCCACCACTGGTAGGGCTAGTCTAGAGAAACTTAAGGACGTGGTGGCTCAGTGGCTAAGACGCTGAGCTTGTCAATCAGAAGGTCAGCAGTTCAATGGTTTGAATCCCTAGTGCCGCATAATGGGGTGAGCTCCCGTTACTTGTCCCAGCTTCTGCCAACCTAGCAGTTTGAAAGCATGTCAAAAATGCAAGTAGAAAAATAGGGACCACCTTTGGTGGGAAGGAAACAGCGTTCTGTGCGCCTTTGGCGTTGAGTTATGCCGGCCACATGACCACGGAGGCGTCTTCGGACAGCACTGGCTCTTTGCCTTTGAAACGGAGATGAGCACTGCCCCCTAGAGTCGGGAACGACTAGCACGTATATGCAAGGGGAAGCTTTACCTTTACTTTAATGTAGAGAAAAGAAGGACTAGGGGTGACATGACAGCAGTCTTCCAGTATTTGAGGGGCTGCCCCAAAGAAGAGGGGGGTGAACCTATTTCACAAAGGACCAGAAAGCAAGAAACAATTCTGCACTCTTTCTAGGATCTCAAATTCAACTCCCAGCAAGCATGGAAATTATGTTCAGTATTAATACCATTTCCAGTCTCCGTTCCATTTCTGTTCCAATTTCCTTTCGGGATGAGGGGTGTTCATGGGGAGACCTCCCCCCCAAAAAATCGAGATCACAGCTGCAACCTTGCAATTGAATCCGGCCTTTTTCCCATGCAGGACATGCAGCCAGAAACGGGGAGGGGGCTTACAGCTGCAGGGTGTCCACCATAATTTCAGTGTTTTGGTTTCCCCCACCAAGAGACCTCTGTTGTTGTTGTTGTTGTTGTTGTTGTTGTTGTTGTTGTTGTTGTTATTATTATTATTATTATTATTATTATTATTATTATTATTAATTTTATTATTAATTTTATTTCTATACCTCCCTTCTCCCAAAGGACTCAGGGCGGTTTACAGCCTGATTAAAAGCACAAAGACAGACAAAATTTAAAAATAATTAAATAATTGGCCCAATTATAAAACCCCCAAATTTAAAATCCCATATTTAAAACCAATTAAAATCTTTACATTGATAGCCCGGCCTGGCGGAACAACAAGGTTTTGAGGGCACAGCGAAATACACAGAGATCGGAGATCTTACGCATTTCTGGGGGCAGTTCATTCCAAAGGGCTGGGGCTCCCACAGAGAAGGCCCTCCCCCTGGGCGTCGCCAGCCGACATAACTTGGCCGATGGCACCCTGAGGAGACCCTCTCTGTGGGAGCGGACTGGTCGGTGGGAGGCTATTGGTGGCAGAAGACGGTCTCGAAGGTACCCGGGTCCTATGCCATGGAGCGCTTTAAAGGTGGTAACCAACACCTTGAATCGCACCCGGAAGACCACTGGGAGCCAGTGCAGCTCATGCAGGAGGGGTGTCACGTGGGCACAACAGTTGCGCAAATAACCACCCGCGCGGCCGCATTCTGGACCAGTTGGAGCCTCCGAGTGCTTTTCAAGGGGAGCCCCATGTAGAGAGCATTACAGTAGTCCAGTCGGGAGGTGACAAGGCCGTGAGTGACCATGCGCAAGGTGTCGCGATCCAGAAAGGGCTGTTGCGTTGTCCCTTTGCACATGACGCAGTGGAGGCCTTGATGGTGCAGTTGCAACTTTCCTTTGGGTACCACGACCTCGTGAGGAGCGTAAGGTGGCCCCTCCCTTCACCCAGTTTTTCTCACAACAACCTTGCAAAGTAGGTTGGGCTCAGGCGCATCCCTGGCCCGGGGAAGGAGAAAGCTGGAAAGCAGATCCACAACATTCACTGCTTTTCCTCGATGAAGCTGGGCTGTGTCCCCAAACTGGCTCCCCCAAGACCATGTGGACACCCTGCATCCCGCAGCCCCCCCCATTCTGTGAGGGAACGTTTCTCTCTCTCCCTCCCTTTCTCCCATCTCTCTCTCTCTCTCTCCCTCCCTCCCTCCCTCCCTCCCTTTCTCTCATCTCTCTTTCTCTCCTCTTTCTCTCTTTCTCTCTCTCTCTCTCTCTCTCTCTCCCTGCCAGGCATTTGGAAAGCAGGAAACAAAGCAGGAACAGCCGAAAAAGAAAAGAAAAACAGCAAGTTTGGATGGCCTCGACCCAAGTCCCTCGTCCCCTCTGACCTTCATTGTCTTAAAAATAAGGCCGCGCAGCCCCTGCAGGACCTGATAAGGACTGTCAACAGCTGTCCGCGCGGCCACCACAAGACCAGGTCATGCCTCTGGAGGTCGGAGAGATCCCACAACAGGATCCCTTTCCAACGCCCCCCACCCTACCCCACCTGGCGAGCAGGGGCTGTCCAAGGTCACCCTGTGCGGGATCTGCACAACCCTGGCCTGCTCCGAAGCGGGGATTTTTCGAGCATGGAGAACTTTAAGAGGGGTGGACTTCCACTCCCAGAATCCCCAGCCAGAGTTGAAGTCTTCTTTCCTTCCTTTCTCCCTCCCTCCCTCCCTCCCTCCCTCCATCCTTCCTCCCTTCCACTTTCTTTCCAACCATTCCTTTTCCTTTCTTCTTCTCGTCTTCTCTCTTCCCCTCTTCTTTTCTGTTCCTTCCTTCCTTTGTTCCTTCCTTCCTTTTTTCTCTTTCTCTCCTTCCTTCCTTCTTTCCAACCATTTCTCTCTCTTCTTCCCTTATCTTTTTCTCTCCTCCCCTCTTCTCTCCCTTCCTTCCTTTTCCTCTTTCTCTCCTTCTTTCCTTCCCTTCTTCTTTCCAACTATTTGTCTCTCTTCCTTCCTTCCTTCTTCTCTCCTACCCTCTTCTTCTCTCTCTTCCTTCTTTCCCCACCTCCCTCCCTTCTTTCCTCCTTCCTTCCATCCCACCATTCCCCTCTTCCTTTCTTCCTTCCCTCCTCCCCTCTTCTCTTTTCCTTCCTTCTTTTCCTCTTTCTCTCCTTCCTTCCTTCTTCTTTCCAACCATTCTTCTCTCTTCCTTCCTTCCCTCCTCCCCTCTTCTCTCTTCCTTCCTTCTTTTCCTCTTTCTCTCCTTCCTTCCTTCTTCTTTCCAACCATTCTTCTCTCTTCCTTCCTTCCCTCCTCCCCTCTTCTCTCTCTTCCTTCCTTCTTTTCCTCTTTCTCTCCTTCCTTCCTTCCCTTCTCCTTTCCAACCATCTGACTCTCTTCCTTCCTTCTTCTTCTCTCCTACCTTCTTCTTCTCTCTCTCTTTCTTCTTTCCCCACCTCCTTCCCTTCTTTCCTCCTTCCTTCTTTCCAACAATTCCTCTCTCTCTCTTCCTTCCTTCCTACCTTCCTTCTCTCCTCCCCTCTTCTCTTTTCCTTCCTTCTTTTCCTCTTTCTCTCCTTCCTTCCTTCTTTCCAACCATTCCTCTCTCTTCCTCCCTTTTTCTCTCCTCCCCTTTTCTCTCCCTTCCTTCCTCCCCTTCTTCTTTTCAACCATTCATCTCTATTCCTTCTTCTTCTCTCTCCCTTCCTTCTTTCCCCACCTCCCTCCCTTCTTTCCTCCTTCCTTCTTTCTAACCATTCCTCTCTCTCTCTTCCTTCCCTCCTCCCCTCTTCTCTCTCTCTTTTCCTTCTTTCTTTTCCTCTTTCTCTCCTTCCTTCCTTCTTCTTTCCAACCATTCCTTCCTTCCCTCCCTCCCTTTTGATCATCTGGACCCTAGGGCACCCCTCCCTCCCTCTCTCCTTCCTGCCCTTTTTTAAAAAAAAAAATGATTTATATGCCGCCCTTCTCTGGAGACTCAGGGCGGCTTACAGTGCGTTAAGCAATAGCCTTCATCCTTTTGTATATTTTATACAAAGTCAGCTTATTGCCCCCACAAACTGGGTCCTCAATTTACCCACCTTAGAAAGGATGGAAGGCTGAGTCAACCTTGAGCCTGGTAAGAATTGAACTCGCAGTAATTGCAGGCAGCTGGATGTTAAATGCTGCCTTAGTAGGAGGCATTAGCCTCCTACGCCACTCAGGCTCCGTTCCTGGGCCAGCCCTGGTGCTTCCCCACCTGCCCCCTCCCGAGGCTCCCTGCGTCCCCTCTCTTTGGCAAAGGAGCCCAGGAGCTCCGGGGCTGGCCAATGCCCCGACAGCTGGCGGGTTGACGGGCCCAGAGTCTGTTTACCCTCGGCGGCTTCCCCGGGGCTTTGATGGGAAGAGCCCTGGGGCGGCCGGGCGAACGTCCCGTCCAATAAAGTCATTAGGGAAAAGGCAGCGCGGATCTCAGCCGCTCTCCGGCCGGGCCTGCTATCTGAGTGCTGGCCCGTCTGTTTGCTCAGCGCTCGTGGGAGAATTGCGGGCAAACAGCCGGTGAGTGGATCCCAGAGGGAGCCCGGCGACCCAGCCAGCGGAGCCTCTCCTGCCGGCCGGCCCCATCAGGCAGCAGAGCCCGAAGCCACCGAGTATTTATTGCTAGGAAAATATTTGCTTTTCAGATTTATCCTCTGCATGGAGGCCCTTGGCGGTCCCAGAAAATCCCGCCTCGGTCCGCAGCCTCTTTTCTACCAGCGAGGATCCCAGGAATTTTTTTTTGTTTTTTTCCAAACTATGAGCAAAGTCCATGAAAAAGTTTGAAAAGCCATCACTGAGATCAACAAGGAGCCTGGTGGCTCAGCAGACTAATTAACATCCACTTACGTCTGCTGTCTGCAATTACTGCAAGTTCGAATGTCAGCAGGCTCAAGGTTGACTCAGCCTTCCATCCTTTCTAAGGTAGGTAAATTGAGGACCCAGTTTGTGGGGGCAATAAGCTGATTTTGTATAAATATACAAAAGTATGAAGGCTATTGCTTAATGCCTTGTAAGCCGCCCTGAGTCTCCGGAGAAGGGCAGCATATAAATCAAATTTAAAAAAAAACAAAAAAACCCCACCAAAACACCAGGATTAGGGTTCTGGGAAATTGCCTCTCCCCTCCTCTTGGAATCCTGCATCCAGTTCTGGTCACCACACTATGAAAAAACGGTGGAGACTCTAGAAGAGGGGTCTGCAACCTTAAACACTCAAAGAGCCATTTGGACCCCTTTCCCACAGAAAAGAAAACACCGGGAGCCACAAAACCTTTCCCGTGCCTGACTCTAGTGAGGGCTTCTCCATTAATACGCTGAGTGGGAGGGGCAGGTATGGCGGGAGCAGGGGGCCGTATCATGTGGTGGGGACACGTGCTCACTATTTCCGAGTGATTGCGTGCCCCGGTCCCCTTAGCTCTTCCCATTCCCCAGGCTGCTTAGAGTCTCAGGGCCCGAGTCTCCGGCTGATGTTGTGTAATGCCAGGTCTGTAGTAAATAAAGCCCCTCTCATTTGTGATCTTATTCAGGAGGGGGGAGCGGACCTGGCAGGTATCACGGAGACCTGGTTGGGCCATGAGGGGGGGTTCCCCTCGTGGAGATGTGCCCATCAGGCTTCCGTGCATTTCATCAGCTGAGAGCTCAGGGCAGGGGCGGGGGGGTGGAGGTCATTCTAAGAGAAGGTCTTGATCCGAGGGAGACCACTGTACCTCAGATAGCCGGATGTGAGTCCCTTTTTGTGAAGTGGGGTCATGGGGTGCAGATGGGTTTGTTGATCACGTAACTGGCTCCCTGCCATGTGGCAACGACCCTGCCCGACCTCCTCAATGTTATAGCCGAGGTGGCGGCTGATACCCCCAGACTTGTGGTCATGGGGGATTTCAACCTGCCATCCATCGGTGAAACATCTGAGGTAGCTCGGGAGTTCATGGCTTCCATGACGGCCATGGACCTGACCCAAGTAATTCATGGCCCTACTCATATGGGGGGACACACTGTGGACTTAGTTTTTATCTCTGGTCAGTGGTTGAGTGGCCTTGATATAGGGGATATAGGCATTGAACCCTTGTCATGGTCTGACTACTCGCTCCTTCGACTTGACTTTCTGGCCGCCGCACCCCATCGCAGGGAGGCGGAGCCGACCAGGTGGTTCCGCCCCAGGCGCCTGATGGACCCTGATAGGTTCCAGATGGAGCTTGGGCCATTTCCTGAGACTCTAGCTCATCACTTGGCTGATGACCTGGTGGCCGCCTGGGATAGGGTGGCTGCCGGGGCTTTGGACCGGGTCGTGCCTTTGTGGCCTCTGACCTGGCACCGAACTCACTTAGCTCCTTGGTTCTCTGAGGAGCTGAGAGAGATGAAGCACCGGAAAAGACGCCTAGAGAGCGGTTGGAGGGCCAGTTGTTCCGAATCTGACTTGACACTGGTAAGGTCTCATATTAAGACCTACCTAGTGGCGATAAAAGCGGCGAAATCTAGCTATTTTGCCACTCTTATCACGTCATCAGATAACCGCCCAGGCGCCCTGTTTAGGGTGATCCGCTCCCTTCTCCATCTGGGAGCACGGGAGGACCCCTTGCAGGGCCGAGCTGAGGACTTTGTACAGTATCTGTATGATAAAATAACTCAGATTCGGGAAGACTTGGCTACCGACTGGGTTAGTTCAGACGAGATGACTGAGGCAGGCCTTGAGAGTGTTATCTGGGAGGAGTTCAATCCTGTGTCTCCCGAGGACGTGGACAAGATCTTGGGACGGCTGAACACGACCACATGTTTATTGGACCCGTGTCCCTCCTGGTTGGTGCTGGCTTCCCGGGAGGTTACACGAGGCTGGCTCCAGGGGATTATCAACGCTTCTTTGAGTGAGGGTGTCCTGCCGGCCGCCTTGAAAGAGGCGGTAGTGAGGCCTCTCCTCAAGAAGCCATCCCTGGATCCGGCTGTTTTGGCTAACTATCGTCCAGTCTCCAACCTTCGTTTTATTGCGAAGGTTGTTGAGAGTGTGGTGGCACAACAGCTTCCCCGGTACCTGGATGAAGCTGTCTATTTGGATCCGCTCCAGTCCGGCTTCAGACCTGGGTACAGCATGGAAACGGCATTGGTCGCGTTGGTGGATGATCTCTGGAGGGCCCAGGATAGGGGTTATTCCTCTATCCTGGTCCTATTAGACCTCTCAGCGGCTTTTGATACCATCGACCATGGTATCATGTTGCGCCAGCTGGAGGGACTGGGAGTGGGGGGCACCGTTTTGCGGTGGTTCTCCTCCTATCTCTCCGACCGGTCGCAATCCGTGTTGACAGGGGGGCAGCGGTCGACCCCAAGGCGCCTTGTATGTGGGGTGCCACAAGGGTCGGTCCTCTCGCCCCTCCTGTTCAACATTTATGTGAAGCCGCTGGGTGAGATCATCCGTGGTTTTGGGGTGGAGTTCCATCAGTACGCTGATGATACTCAGCTGTACATTTCCACCCCAGACCATCCCAAAGATGCCTTGGAAGTGATGTCCCAGTGCCTGGAGGCCGTGCGGGTCTGGATGGGGAGAAACAGGCTCCGACTCAACCCTTCCAAGACCGAGTGGCTGTGGCTGCCGGCGTCCCGGTATAGCCAGCTGATGCCATCGCTGGTTATTGGGGGCGAATCATTGGCTCCCACGGAGAGGGCCCGCAACTTGGGTGTCCTCCTGGATGCACCGCTGTCTTTAGAAGGGCATACGACGGCCATGGCCAGGGGGGCCTTCTATCAGGTCCGCCTGATACGCCAGTTGCGCCCCTTTCTGGGTCAGGACTCCCTACGCACGGTCACTCAAGCACTCGTCACCTCTCGTCTGGACTATTGTAACGCTCTCTACATGGGGCTCCCCTTGGGGTACACCCGGAGGCTCCAACTGGTGCAGAATGCGGCCACGCGGGGGATTATGGGAGCGACGGGGCGCTCCCATGTGACTCCTCTCCTGCGCGAGCTGCATTGGCTTCCAGTGGACTTCTGGGTGCACTTCAAGGTGTTGGTGATCACCTTTAAAGCGCTCCATGGCTTAGGGCCGGGGTACTTACGGGACCGCCTTCTGCCGCCAATAGCCTCCCACCGGCCAGTTCACTCGCACAGAGAGGGCCTCCTCAGGGTGCCGTCGGCTAGACAATGCCGGCTGGCGACCCCCAGGAGGAGAGCCTTCTCTGTGGTGGCACCTACCCTTTGGAACAATCTACCCCCAGAGATACGAATGATCTCCAACCTCCGGACTTTTTGTCGGGCCCTAAAAACTTACTTTTTTCAGTTAGTCGGTCTGTCTTGATTTTAGGGTTGGTTTTATTTATTTATTTATTTATTTATTTATTTATTTATTTATTTATTTATTATATTTCTATACCGCCTTTCTCCTGTAGGACTCAAGGCGGTGTACAGTCAAGAAAAATATAGACACACAAAAATTGGTTTTAAAATTTTGATACGGATTTTAAATTGACAAGTTTTAAATTATGGGCCAAATTTATTTAATTATTTTAAATCTATTTTTAATTGTAATGTTATGTATAAGTGTTTTTATTTTGGCTGTTCACCGCCCTGAGTCCGAAAGGAGAAGGGCGGTATAGAAGTTTAAATAATAAATAAAATAAAATAAAATAAAATAAAATAAAATAAAATAAAATAAAATAAAATAAAATAAAATAAAATAAAATAAAATAAAATAAATAAATAAATAAATAAATAAATAAATAAATAAATAAATAAATAAATAAACTATTTCTTGAGTGGCCACAAAACTAGCAAATGTAGTTGAATTAAATGTTCTGTTTTCTTCTGAAACTTTTCTTTTCTTGGATTTATCCATGGGGTTGAAAAGCTCAATAAATTACGTGCCGGCGGGTGTCGCACATTGGCGGTTGTGACACATATTTTGAGTGACAGTGAGCCGCAGCAAAGGGGTGAAAGAGCCACATGCGGCTCCAGAGCTACAGGTTGCTGACCCCTGATCTAGAAAGAGTGCAGAGAAGAGCAAGCAAGAGGATTAGGGGACTGGAGGCTAAAACATATGAAGAACAGTTGCAGGAACTGGGTAAGTCTAGTTTAATGAAAAGAAGGAGTAGGGGTGATAGAAGTCTTCCAATATTTGAGGGCCTCCTACAAAGATGAGGGGATCAGAGGTTGACTTCACATAATTAACCAACCGGTTCACCCAGCACCAAAAATGTGAGCGAGCAAGCGAGGTCATCCTGGCTTTGCTCGTGTGCCTTCTCCGCATGCACACGCCCTTCCACGCATGTGCTTTGCTCACACGCGTGGCTAGCACGCATGCGCACGGCTTAAAAAAACATGGCAAAAACATGGCATAGTGCCGGGGTGGGGGGTGAGTGGCTCACAGGTCGCAAATACTGGTTCGCCCAAACTGGCTGAATCCCACCACTGGAGGGGATCAATTTTTTTTCCAAAGCACCAGAAGACAAGACAACAATGGATGGAAAGTAATCCTGGAGAGAAGCAACCTGGAATTAAGGAGAAACTTCCTAACAATGAGGACAATTAACCAATGGAACAGCTTGCCACCAGAAGTTATGGGTGCTTCATCACTGGAGGTTTTTGAGAAGAGACTGGACGGCCACCTCTCTGAAATGGTATAGGGCCTCCTGCTTGAGCAAGGGGCTGGAATAGAAGACCTCCAAGGTCCCTTCCAACTCTATTATCCTATGTGGCAGAGACCATCCCCCTCCTGAGTCTGCCTGCTGGTCCAGCTCAGGTGCAGCTCAGCCCATCTGAGAGAACTTGGCCAAGACTCCTCTGCAGAAGGACTTCTGGTTAGACTGCACCGAGAAGCTCTCTCAGGAGCGACCCCTGACTTCAAACCTCAGGCAGATATGTGGGGAAGGAACCACTGCTCACAGGTGGTGGCCTTTCTGGGAGCATCTGCAGAGCTGGGAATGTCTTATGAGCTGCGATGGTGCAGTGGTTAGAGGGCAGTACTGCAGCTATTTCTGCTGACTGCTGGCTGCCTGCAATTTGGCTGTTCGAATCTCACCAGGCTCAAGGTTGACTCAGTCCTTCTGAGGTGGGTAAAATGAGGACCCAGGTGTAAATCGCTTCAAGATGGCTGTAAAACACTGTGAAGCGGTATATAAGTCTAAGTGCTATTGCTATTGTCCTTCCTTCCTTCCTTCCTTCCTTCCTTCCTTCCTTCCTTCCTTCCTTCCTTCCTTCCTTCCTTCCCTTCCCTTCCCTTCCCTTCCCTTCCCTTCCCTTCCCTTCCCCGGGGGAAGCACTGTGAAGGAGTAAGTCTAAGTGCTATATCTATCTATCTATCATCTATCTATCTATCTATCTATCTATCTATCTATCTATCTATCTATCTATCTATCTATCAGCTGTGATGGCTGATTGTTAGAATGCTGTATTGCAGGCTAACTCTGCTGTCTGTCAGCAGTTCGATTCTCACCAGATCAAGATTGACTCAGCCTTCCATCCTTCCGAGGTGGGTAAAATGAGGACCTGGATGGTTGGGGGCCATAAGCTGACTCTGTAAACCACTTAGAGAGGGCTGGAAAGCACTGTGAAGTGGTATCAGAGGTGGGTTTCAGCAGGTTCTGACCAGTTCTGGAGAACCGGCAGCGGAAATTTTGAGTAATTCGGAGAACTGGTAAATACCACCTCTGACTGGCCCCGACCCCATCTATTCTCTGCCTCCCGAGTCCCAGCTGATCGGGAGAAAAGAGACCCCATTAAAAAAGACCCCCAACTCTGCAGGTGCCAAGAACAGCCTGGCCTTTTCCCCCACCCATCATTCCACCCCATCGGTAAAGGACGGTTGGAAATGCCAATCTTATGGTTGCCTTTTCTGGACCGATCTGTCTGGATCTTCCTGATGGGTTTGGGGGTTTTCCGTCTGGCCTTGATTTGGGGAGCGGGAGGGAGGGGGCTGCCTGCCAGGCAGACAGACATCTTCGCATGCCTCTTGCTAACTCCACACAGACACACACACACCCCAATCGCCCACATCTCAAAGCGAAGGGGAGGAATTTCTGAATGCACCGCGTTGCCCGTTTCTATAATCGCTTCAGGCCGAGCTGCCATCTGGGATCTGAAAGCATTCAATTGTTCTCTGCAGCTTTTCTTTTGAAGCCGCTCGGTCCTCCTCCGAGGCCTGCATTGATTGGCGCCTTCAGGAAAAGCCTCTACCCATCCCCTCCTGCCGCCCTCCCTCCCTCTCCCACTTATCAATGCCGTTCCCACATTAATCCACCTGGTCTCTGGATAAGCAGCCCTCATTATTCTGGCTGCCTCCACGCCAGCAGGTTGGGGAGGGAAGCGGCAACTGGTTGCAACTCCTGGCAGCAGCTTCCCTCTCCATCCCTACACACACACACACACACACACACACACACACACGTTCCCATACTTGTAAAATAGCCTTCGGTGCACAAGGGGTAGTAATGCGCTGCGCCTTTTGTGGCCAAGGGGACCCCAAGCAGTGGTGGTTGCACTTACCTTTGCTATTGGTTTGCCCCTCGCGCATGCGCAGAGCATATTTGATGACGTCCGGGCGGGTAAGTGGAGCCTCCCATCGCCGCTACTACCAGTTCGCCCAAACTGGAGCAAACTGGTAGCAACCCACCACTGACCCCAAGGGACGGCTCTTTCCAGCTGCTCGTTACCTGAGCATAATTTCCTCCTCTGCTCTCCTCTGTTCTTTTCTGTGGAAGATTCAGCCAAGTTTTCGTGCCGTTTGGAGAGAAAGGGAGCAAAAGAAACCAACGAGGCCTACTTGTAGCTGAGGTTATATGAGAGCATCATTAAAACCACTCTAGATGGTTCCATTATACTACTTAACAATAGCTCATTTAGCAACCATTCAAAGTTACAACGGGATTGGGAAAAAGTGACTTACGACCGTTTTTCACCCTTATGACCATTGCAGCATCCTCGTAATCATGTGATCAAAATTCAGATGCTTGGCAACTGACTCATATTTATGACTGTTGCAGTGTCCTGTGGTCATGTGATCCCCTTGTGAGATCTTCTGACAAGCAGAGTCAATGGGGCAGCCAGATTCGCTTAACAACCTTGTTACTAAGTTAACAACTTCCATGATTCGCTTAACAACTGGGGTAGGAAAAGTCGTAAAATGGGGCAAAACTCACTTAACAGCAGAAATGTTGGGCTCAATTGTGATTCGTAAGTTGAGGACGATCTGTAATACAGACGTTCTCCCTCCGTGTGGGAGAAGGGCGGTCTCTAAATGTGATAAATAAATAAAAATACATATGAAGCCACCATTAATGGCATCGATTGATTGAGTGTATGGTGCAGTGGTGAAGGATCTGTGCTTGAAACCAGCAGACGGTGAATTCTCAAAATCAAATGATTTGGCATTGCAGAGGCCTCCTTTGACCATGAATGCCGGCTGAGAGGCTTTGAGCCACTCATTCTCTCGCGAATGAACTCACCTCACACAATTGTTGTTGTGGGGAAGATAGGAGGAGGAGGAAGGAGTATTAGGTTTGTTCACTGCAGTGGGATTCAGCCGGTTTGAGCCGGTTCATGCGAACCGGTAGTTAAATTGCTGGCAGGCTCCGCCCTGCCCCACCCCTTCCAGGAGTCCCCACACACCCTGTTTTTGCTCCCAGGAGGCTGCAGGGAGGTCTACTAGGCCCAAGATGGGGCGCAGGGGGTGGCGTGTTTCCCCTCCCCTCAAGCAGCCTGTATTTGCTCCCAGGGGTGTGCAGGAGGCCGAGTGCTTCCTGTCACACCCCTTGGCCACGCCCACCATGGCCACGCCCACCCAACCGGTCATTAGGGCAGAGAACCGGTTGTTAAATTATTTGAATCCCACCACTGGTTCCCTGCCTTGAATTGACCACCATACATTATTAAAAGATGGGATAAAAAGATCTGATAATCCTAATCAGTTAATTCCAAAAGGCAGCTTGATTTGAAACAGCTTACATCCCACGTAACCCCATCAAACGAGACAATCTGATTATCCTTCGGAAGGACTCGATCCATGGACAAAATGGCCAAATTCAGTCTTAATGTCTGGTCTTAATATTATATTTTTTTTATTAAAAAATTTATTTTTATTACAACACAATATGACAAATACAAAACATACAACACACACTCTTTTAACGGCTATTTCATTGTGGTCATCTTCTAATATTTACATTCTCCCCCGTTTCCCTTTATACTATTCCATTTTCTTCTTGTCCCTTTCTCTTGTACTTCTTAACAATCATATCGATTTTATACATTCTATACGTTGTCATATTCATTCTTTCCATTTTCAAATTTCACCCCTATTTTTATTATCCATTATTTCTAGTCTCTAACTACTTATACCATTTGTGCCAGATTATATAATATTCTGTATCTTCCTTTTTTTTTGAGCTCTTTTGTTAATTTGTCCATCTCGGCACATTCTAGGATTTCTTTTTAATCAATTCTTCTTCTATTGGTATATTTTCCCTTTTCCAATTTTGTGCAGCTATTATAATATGTTAAATCAAATATTTTATTTCTTTGGTATATTTTTCAGTAAATATCCCTAATAAGAATGTCTCTGGTTATCTGTTCATAGGTTTGCTCTATTATTTTCTCTACCCACTTTTTAATCTTAGCCCAGAATTTTTTTGCAGCTGGACTTGTCCACCAAAGATGGTAATATGTTCCATAGCTCTTATTACATTTCCAACATACTGGAGATTTATTCGGAAACATCTTTGCAAGTCTAGACGGAGGTAGATGCCATCTATGAAACATCTTCAACTGGTTTTCCTTGTATGCCGTGGACATAGTTGGTCTTAATATTATAATGCATGATCAGCCATATTAAAATAATTCCAATTATGATGTTCAAAAAGGGATGGGGGTTTCAGCGCAACACCTGGCGCTCTTACAGCCCCCTGCCCCACATAGAAGGATCCTCCCCTCATTTCTCTGAGACACGTTTCAGCCAAGGGGGCTGCCAGCCAAGGGGCTGGGAAAGTTTTAAGCCTTCAGAAGAGAGTCAAGGGACACTCAAAGGGACAGAACTGACTGCACTGACAGAAGAAAGTCCCTGACCACATGTGACCCACATTAGTGGGGAGAGCTTCCAGGGATCTGGCCATATTTTTCCTAGCTTCTTCCCTCTGGATTCCTCCCTCGGGGTCATTCAACTCTCTAGCTGGCTTCCTGGTATGCATGCAGGCAGGCAGACTGTCTGCAAGCTTCAGGCAAAAACACCCACCCCAAATACTTACCCGCAGCCAAGTGGGGCTGCATCCTGGCCTTGTCGCCTAGCAGAGCTCTCTGCCAGCTGAGTTGGGGAGCTGATGGGCACAGCAGGTGCTGAAAACCAAACGGGAATTATTTCAGCTACTAAAGAAGAGTAGCCAAGCAGTTCATGCTTGAAAACTTAATATCTGCAGATGCTAAACCACACGGGACTTTCCATACCTCTTTTCTAGCCCTCCACCCCTCCAGAGCCCCAAAGTTGGACACCCCCATAATGTCATTACAAAATGTAGAGGAGGAGGGGAAAGGCTGATTGCCCTGTGGTGGCTGCCATCTTGGTTGATTTACACCCCACGGCCCTGTGGGCTCCCAGCTAGGAGAGTCGGTCAGCCCTGTTTCTCATGGACTCTTCCTCCAATTTTATCTCCAAATGCGCTCTTAAATTATGCCTGCCTAACACCTTACTACTTAGGGTTGATCCTGCTTAATACCTGAACGGGAGGTGATCAGTCAATCAGAATAGAGCCGGAAGGGACCTGGGAGGTCTTGTAGTCCAACCCCCTGCTTAAGCAGGAGATCCTATATCCGTGATGGCATGCCAGAGGTGGCATGCAGAGCCCCCTCTGTGGGTACATGCGCTGTCAGCAGCTGCTCTTCTGGTTTCCAGGGCTCCGGCGCGTACACATTCCGGATTGGGCACTAGGTGCCAAAAACGTTTGCCATCCCTGTTTTATATCATTTCAGACAAGTAGCTGTCCAGTCTCTCCTTAAAAACCTCCAGTGATGAAGCACCCATAACTTCTGGTGGCAAGCTGTTCCACTGGTTAATTTTTCTTGCTGTTAGGAAGTTTCTCCTTAATTCCAGGTTGCTTCTCTCATCCTTGATGAGTTTCCATCCATTCTTTCTTATCATTCTTCCCTTCAAATGCTGCTCTCCTGTGCCCTTTAGTCCTTCTTTTCTCTAGATTAGCCAAACCCAAATCCTGCAACCGTTCTTCACATATTTTAGTCTCCAGGCCTTTGATCCCCTTAGTTGCTCTTCTCTGATTTTTTTCTAAAGTCTCAACATCTTCTTTGTAATGTGGTGACCAAAACTGGGTGCAGTGTTCCAGGTGAGGCTCAGGGGTGAAATCCAGCAGGTTCTGGAGAACCGGTAGCCGAAATTTTGAGCAGTTAGGAGAACCGGCAAATACCACCACTGGCTGGCCCCAGAGTGGGGTGGGAATGGAGATTTTGCAATATCCTTCCCCCAGGAGTGGAGAGGGAATGGGGATTTTGCAGCATCCTTCCCCTGGAGTGGGGTGGGAATGGAGATTTTGCAATATCCTTCCCCCAGGAGAGGGGAGGGAATGGGGATTTTGCAGTATCCTTCCCCTGGAATGGGGAGGGAATGAGGAATTTTGCAGCATCCTTTCTCCAGGAGTGGGGTGGGAATGGAGATTTTGCAATATCCTTCCCCCAGGAGTGGGGAGGGAATGGGGATTTTGCAGTATCCTTCCCCTGGAGTGGGGTGGGAATGGAGATTTTGCAATATCCTTCCCCCAGGAGTGGAGAGGGAATGGGGATTTTGCAGCATCCTTCCCCTGGAGTGGGGTGGGAATGGAGATTTTGCAATATCCTTCCCCCAGGAGTGGAGAGGGAATGGGGATTTTGCAGCATCCTTCCCCTGGAGTGGGGTGGGAATGGAGATTTTGCAATATCCTTCCCCCAGGAGTGGAGAGGGAATGGGGATTTTGCAGCATCCTTCCCCTGGAGTGGGGTGGGAATGGAGATTTTGCAATATCCTTCCCCCAGGAGTGGAGAGGGAATGGGGATTTTGCAGCATCCTTCCCCTGGAGTGGGATGGGAATGGAGATTTTGCAATATCCTTCCCCCAGGAGAGGGGAGGGAATGGGGATTTTGCAGTATCCTTCCCCTGGAATGGGGAGGGAATGAGGAATTTTGCAGCATCCTTTCTCCAGGAGTGGGGTGGGAATGGAGATTTTGCAATATCCTTCCCCCAGGAGTGGAGAGGGAATGGGGATTTTGCAGTATCCTTCCCCTGGAGTGGGGTGGGAATGGAGATTTTGCAATATCCTTCCCCCAGGAGAGGGGAGGGAATGGGGATTTTGCAGTATCCTTCCCCTGGAATGGGGAGGGAATGAGGAATTTTGCAGCATCCTTTCTCCAGGAGTGGGGTGGGAAGGGGGATTTTGCAGTATCCTTCCCCTGCCACGCCCACCAAGCCACAGTAACAGAACCGGTAGTAAAAAAAATTGGATTTCACAACGGGTGGGGCCTTACTAAGACCACTGGGAGATCCTATGAATTTGTCCAACCCCTTGCTGCAGGCAGCCTTCCTGTCCCTCTAGGGAGGAGAGCCTGGCCGTTGCACTTGGGGGGGTGGGAGGGGGAGCCCACCTGGGGAGCTCCCCCAGGCACTGTTAACCAACCTGGGGAAGAGGGAGGAAGGGAGGGCTCGGGAGAGTTGGGGGGTAAAGTTCTCTCTCGGGTCCTCCCTCCTCCCCGCTTCCCTCGCAAACCTCCTGGGAAGCACCTGTCGGGGACTGTGGCTTAGCAGGTGCGCCCAGCCCGGCCGCAAGGCTGCTGCTTCCCTTCTTGGAAGAAGTCGGCGCCCCGAATCCTCCCTTTCGGCAGAGCTGCGGCTTCTCGGCGACATGGCCGGGTCCAGGGGGTGGCTGGGGGTGCCTGGGGGGCCCACGGAGGAGGCGGAGGGGCCAATTCAGAAGTTGGGGCGAAGTTCCTGGCTCCGCTCACCTGAAGCAGAAACCCCGGCCACATTTGCAGGCCAACAGCGCCACCTCGTGGCCAATGTCCACTCTGCCCAATCCGCAGGGAGATTCTCGGGGAGTGTTTTTTCCTTCCGGCGAAGAAGAGTAGAGTAGAGTAGAGTACAATACAATAGAGAATAGAATAGAATAGAATAGAATAGAATAGAATAGAATAGAATAGAATAGAATAGAAAATAGAAAATACAATACAATACAATACAATACAATACAATACAATACAATACAATACAATACAATACAATACAATACAATACAAAACAAAACAAAACAAAACAAAACAAAAAAACAAAACAAAACAAAACAAAACAGAATAGAAAATAGAATAGAATAGAATAGAATAGAATAGAAAATAGAAAATAGAAAATAGAAAATAGAAAATAGAATACAATACAATACAATTCAATAGAAAATAGAATAGAATAGAATAGAATAGAACAGAAAATAGAATAGAATAGAATAGAAAATAGAAAATAGAATAGAATAGAATATAGAAAATAGAGAATAGAATAGAATAGAATAGAATAGAATAGAATAGAAAATAGAATAGAATAGAAAATAGAAAATACAATACAATACAAAACAAAACAAAAAAACAAAACAAAACAAAACAAAACAAAACAGAACAGAACAGAACAGAACAGAATAGAAAATAGAATAGAATAGAAAATAGAAAATAGAATAGAATAGAATAGAATAGAATAGAATATAGAAAATAGAAAATAGAAAATACAATACAATACAAAACAAAACAAAACAAAAAAAAACAAAACAAAAAAAACAAAACAAAACAAAACAGAACAGAATAGAAAATAGAATAGAATAGAATAGAATAGAAAATAGAAAATAGAAAATAGAAAATAGAATACAATACAATACAATACAATTCAATAGAAAATAGAATAGAATAGAATAGAATAGAAGAATAGAATAGAATAGAACAGAAAATAGAATAGAATAGAATAAAATAGAAAATAGAAAATAGAAAATAGAATAGAATAGAATAGAAAATAGAAAATAGAATAGAATAGAATAGAATAGAATAGAATAGAAAATAAAATAGAATAGAATAGAATAGAAAATAGAAAATAGAAAATAGAAAATAGAATAGAAAATAGAATAGAATAGAAAATAAAATAGAATAGAATAGAAAATAGAAAATAGAAAATAGAAAATAGAAAATAGAATAGAATAGAATAGAATAGAATAGAATAGAATAGAATAGAATAGAATAGAATAGAATAGAAAATAGAAAAGATCACCCAATGCCCAGCTGAGCCGCATGATCGTCAGAGGCTTTTTTTTTTTTACCTTTTAAAAGCTTTTTTCTCCAAAACAGCAGAGAAACAGGATAAGGAACAATGGATGGAAACTGATCAAAGAGAGAAGCAACCTGAATTAAGGCGAAAGTTCCTAACAGCGAGGACCATTAACTTGTGGAACAGCTTGCCACCAGAAATCGTGGGTGCTCCATCCCTGGAGGTTTTTAAGAAGAGTCTAGACAGTCACTTATCTAAACTGGAATAGGTTCTCCTGCTTGAGCAAGGGGCTGGACTATAGGACCTCCAAGGCCCCTTCCAGCTCATTCATTCTATTCTAAATCAGAAAGGCCACGTTAGTGGTGCTTCTGAGTATAAGCAGAGTGCTGAAAGAAAAGTGTGGAATAATGTTGCAGAATATTTCAATAAAAAGTAAAGATGCTGCTAATATAGTTGGCTTGGAGGCCAGGTGTCAGTGAGTGGATGCTATCAGACATTCATTATATTTGAAGTAAAAATAGGTTTTTTAAAAAAAGAAATGCACGTTTCTTAGAAAAGCCTCGCTCACTCCCATCCAAGGTACACCTTGAAATTAAGGAAGTGAGTGGAGGAAGTTCCTTTGCTTCTTAAATGCAGAGAGAAATATTAAGCTGGCAACAGGCCAGAGGATGAATCGACCCACAGAAGCATAGAATCACAGAGCTGGAAGGGAGCTTGGAGGTCTTCTATTCCAACCCCCTGCCCAAGGCAGGAGCCCAGCCTAACAGACAGCTGTCCAGTCTATTTTTGAAAACCTCCGATAATGGAGCATTCACAACTCCAGGAGGCAGGCTGTTCCAGTGATAAATTGTTCTCACTGTCTGAAAATTAATTAATTCCTTCCTTCCTTCCTTCCTTCCTTCCTTCCTTCCTTCCTTCCTTCCTTCCTCCCTCCCTCCCTCCCTCCCTCCCTCCCTCCTTTCTTATTCTTTCTTTCTTTCTTTCTTTCTTTCTTTCCTTCCGTCCTTCCTCCCTCTCTCCCTCCTTCCTTCCTTCCTTTCTTTCTTTCTTTCTTTCTTTCTTTCCTCCCTCCCTCCCTCCTTTCTTTCTTTCTTTCTTTCCTTCCTTCCTTCCTTCCTCCCTCCTTTCTTTCTTTCTTTCTTTCTTTCTTTCTTTCTTTCTTTCTTTCTTTCTTTCCTCCCTCCCTCCCTCCTTTCTTTCTTTCTTTCTTTCCTTCTTTCCTTCCTTCCTTCCTTCCTCCCTCCTTTCCTTCCTTCCTTCCTCCCTCCCTCCCTCCCTCCTTTCTTTCTTTCTTTCTCTCCTCCCTCCCTCCCTCCCTCCTTCCTTCCTTTCTTTCTTTCTTTCTTTCTTTCTTTCTTTCTTTCTTTCTTTCTTTCTTTCTTTCTTTCTTTCTCTCCTCCCTCCCTCCCTCCCTCCCTCCCTCCCTCCCTCCCTCCTTTCTTTCTTTCTTTCTTTCTTTCTTTCTTTCTTTCTTTCTTTCTTTCTTTCTTCCTTCCTTCCTTCCTTCCTTCCCTCCCTCCCTCCCTTCTTTCTTTCTTTCTTTCTTTCCACTCAATTTGGGTTAATTTTTATGTTGTTTGTAAAACTTTTAATAAAATTTATTTTAAGAGGAAAATTTGAATAAAAACATTAATTGAATGAATGAATGAATGAATGAATGAATGAATGAATGAATGAATGCAAAGGGAACACACTACATAGATCAAGCAGCCGCAAGGCAACCTTCAAAATAGAAAATTATGCAAAATAAAAGCCAATTAAAAAGCTTGGAAAGATTTCAAGGATTATTTATTCCAGGCAAGAAGGCTCTGGACCCCCCAAGCCCCCAGCTCTTTCCAGCCACCACTGTTTGACTTGCTCTCTGCTCAAGGAACCGTTTCCTAGAAAGCCAACGGATGAAGTTCACACAGTGTTGTCTCAGCCAACAAGCCGGTTTCCAGAAAGAATCAAGACCTCGGATTGCCACTCACTTCAGCAAAACCACACTGTTGAAAATGCCTGCAGTATTTCACTGAAGGGAGAACGAGAGGCATCTATTCACGCTTTTCCCAGTGACAAAAACAGGCCAAAAAACAAAAAAAAAATCCAATCCACACAGAAACTGCAGAAACAAAGCAGGAAAATCACACCACACTAAGATAAACCACACCACACATGAATGTACAGCCACACACCAAGAGGTCCATCCCCTTCTTAATACTGAAATGTCACTTAAAAAGAAAACACAAGATAGTAATTCGGGAGCCCTAAATAGATTTGACGGCAGCAAATTTATACAGTCAACTTCATTTTAAAGAACTGCCTGGTTTGGGCCATTAATTGGAAGTGACCAGGTTATTAGTGAACTAAATCACATTGTTCTATTTTGATCCAAGCCCGGGAATGTTATTTTAGGTTTATTTTGCAATCCATCTTTCCTCTCTACAACTGCCTTCATTTGATCTGGAAGGCGTTACAGACTGGCCCTGTTTACTTGTGAGGAGGCTGTTTTCCCTGATTAAACAACCTAAATCAGACAAAGCTCCCTCAGTCGCTGAAACTCAAGAAAAGGGACCTGCAGTAGTGCCCAAAATTGTGGAAACCTTTTGGGAAAAGTATATTTTCTAAAATTTAGCTAATAACACCACTTTTTTTTTGAGTAGTACCATAAAATTATATATCAATGGAAAGATTATTTAATCAAGAATGTAATGCAATAACTTTTATGAAGGATTTGCTATTAGAGTAAAAGTTACAGTATAAAGAAGAAAAGTGAAACACGTAGAAAAAAATGAGATATACAAAAATGATCACCATGTCAGTTAATACTTTGTTGGGTAACCTTTAGAATGAATTATAACGTCTTCCCATGGAATAAACGAAGTCTTTGAATTCTGCAGCTGTTATCATGTGAAACCAAGATTGAAGGATGGCTTCTATTAACTGGGTTTTATTGCTGGGTCGCTTCTGACTAACAAGTTTCTTTAGTTGACTGCATAGATTTTCAATTGGGTGAAGGTCTGAGCTATTCCCAGGCCATTCCAGCAGTGGAATAGGATTATCTTGGAACTCCAAAAAAAAGTTGTGTTATTAGCCATCAAAAATACACTTTTCCCAAAAGGTTTCTGTTATGTCCTTATAAGGACATCCGCCCTGATTGGCTGCCAGCCATCGGGCGGGAGATTTGAATCCCTGTCTAGGGGCGGTGCGTCTGCCGGGAGCGAATATAAGGAGAGCTCCGGCAGCGCGCCAGCGGTCTTCTTTTACTTGTTACATTGTAAATAAAGCTGTTACATGTATCGAGCTGGTCACGTCTTCTGTTCCTGCGCCTGATCTAACACTGGCGACGAAGGACTAGAGAAGAGAACCTGAGAAAGACTCAAGGCACGATCGCCCACAGAGCTGAAGTCACTACACCACAGCGACTTCCAGAATGGCTACCCCGCAAGCCCCGATGACCGCGCTGAACCCATTCGACCCATCCCGGGAGAAGTGGAGGTCATACATGGTCCGATTCCGGCAATTCCTGCGAGGTAATGGCTACCAGAACCTCGACGATGAGAGGAAAAGAGCCCTCTTCCTGGCTCATTGCGGATCAGACGTCCTAGAGATGGCGATTGACCTCGTGGCACCCAGGGACATTGAGGAGATGTCCTGGAACGACCTGCAGGAAGTCCTGCAGGAGCACTATGCACCTACAGGCACCCCCATCGCAAATAGGTTCACCTTCCAGCAAAGAAACCAGCGGGAAGGTGAATCCATCAAGGAATTCGTGGCAGCACTTCGCCAAATCGCTGCCAACTGTGAGTTCGACAATGTGGACAATGCCATCCGGGACCGCATTGTTTTTGGAATGCGAGATGTGGGGCTGCAAAAGAAATTCCTCAGCCGGAAGAGGATCCCGCTGAAAGACGTCCTCGACGAGGCAACAGCGGCTGAAACGTCCGAGCAAGCAGCCGCCGCAATGGTAAAAGCAAGAGGGATCCATAAGATCCACAAGTCGGGCCCGACCTCATCAGACGAGGCAACCACTCAATCCGAGTCTGATGAGGAAATGGCCGTCCACAAGGTGTCCCGCCCCCCCAGGCGGGAAGACCCACAGCATGGCGACCGGGGAGAGCGATGCGGCAGCTGCAGAGGCAACCACCCCAGGGCAAGCTGCAGATGGAGGGACGCGACCTGCCGCCGATGCCTGAAGAGGGGGCACATCGCAGAGGCCTGCAGAGCCACCGATCCAGCCCCGGAACCGCCCAGACCACGATTCCGGGAGAATCGCAAAGACAACCAGAGGACATCCAAACGGTCCTCAAACCAGTTCCGGCGCGGGGAGGAGGACTATCCCCGAAATAGAACGGTGCACCAGACCACCATCGCGCACACAAGCGACGAGGGGACCACCAAATTCCACGTGACGCTGCTGGCAGAGGGGTCCCCGTGCAAGATGGAGGTAGACTCCGGATCCGCCTACTCCATCATGGACTGGCAGCACCTAAAGCAGCTGAAGCCATCCTACAAAAAGGCCCAGCTAAAAACCCCAAAGTCGAGGCTTGTGGACTTCAACGGAAACCCCATTGGAATCCTGGGCAGAGCCACCATCCACATCAAGTACAACGATTTCAACGGAGAGCTGCCCATCACCATCGTGGAGCACAGCCGACCGAACCTGTTAGGTGTGGAGTGGTTTAAGCCGCTGGGGCTTTCCATCGAGGGCATCCACGAAATCCACAGGGACGAACTCGACACCATCATCGAACAGTTCAAGGAAGTCTTCGATGGTAAGCTGGGGAAATTTGTGGGGAGGCCAATCTCTTTTAATCTGGATAAGGGAATCACCCCAATTAGGCTTAAGCCCCGCCGAGTTCCGTTTGCCCTGCGGCCTAAAGTAGACGAACAGCTGGATAAGCTGATCGCCCAGGGCGTCCTGGAACCGATCGATCATGCCTCATGGGAGACCCCCATTGTGACCCCACTGAAGCATGATGGATCTGTGCGCATCTGCGCCGACTACCGTTGTACCATCAACAAGGCGTTGGCACAGAGCGCATACCCAGTCCCAGTGGTGCAACATCTGCTGCATTCCCTGGGAACTGGCTCAATTTTTGCGAAACTGGACCTGGCCCAGGCTTACCAGCAACTGCCAGTGGATGAAAAAACGGCGGAGGCACAAACAATTGTCACGCACAGGGGGGCATTCAAATGCAACCGCCTCCAATTTGGAGTCAGCGCTGCCCCCGGCATTTTCCAATCAATGATGGAACGCCTTCTCCAAGGCGTTCCAGGGGTGGTGCCATACTTCGATGATGTGCTCATCTCCGGTGGCTCAAGAGCTCAACTCCTTGAGCGGCTCAGGCTTGTCCTGCAGCGATTCAAGGCCAAGGGCTTGAGGGTCAGACGGGACAAGTGCATCATAGGAGTACAGGAAGTCGAGTTCCTGGGCTATCTCATTGATAGCACTGGCATCCACCCCACCAAATCAAAGGTGGAAGCAATCCATGAAGCTCCAAGCCCAAAAAACAAAACGGAGCTTCAGGCTTTCCTTGGGTTGCTCAACTTCTACGCCATTTTCTTAAAACAGAAAGCCACAGTTGCTGAGCCACTCCACCGCCTGCTGGGGAAATCGGCTTCCTGGAAGTGGGGCCAGGAAGAGGAAGCGGCATTCCGGGCCATCAAGGGACTATTGACGTCCAAAAGCGTCCTCATTCAATACAGTGAGACGCTGCCCATCAAGCTGACCTGTGATGCGTCGCCGTATGGGGTGGGGGCAGTCCTCAGCCACAAACTGCCCAACGGCACGGAAGCCCCCATCGCCTATTTCTCAAAGACCATGTCCGGCGCAGAACGGAACTACAGTCAGCTGGACAAAGAAGCCCTGGCCATCGTGGCTGGAGTGAAGCGCTTCCACGAATACCTCTACGGAAGACGCTTCACCATAGTCACCGACCACAAGCCACTCCTGGGACTCCTCGCAGGCGACCAACCCACCCCGACCTTCATGTCTCCACGGATGACGAGATGGGCCATCTTCCTAGCCGGCTACTCCTACCGGCTCGTGCACCAGCCAGGCACAGCCATAGGAAACGCCGACGCGCTCAGCAGATGCCCGTCGAAAAACCCAGTCGAAGACCCAGCCCCCACGCTCCACCTATTCCATATTGATGACGACGCCAGCTGTCCGGTGTCATCCGCAGATGTGGCCGTTCACATCCAAAAGGACCCCACACTCCGCCAAGTGAAGTCCTGGATCCTCAGAGGGTGGCCATCGGAGAAGACGGAGGAGAGGTTCAGCCCGTTCGCCAGGAAGCAGAAGGAGCTGTCCACCATAAAGGGCTGTCTGCTATGGGGAGACAGGGTGCTGATTCCAAGCACTCTGCAACGGCGAACACTAGTGACCCTGCACAAAGGGCATCCGGGCATCGTCCGCATGAAGGCCCTGGCACGGAGTTACGTCTGGTGGCCCGCCATGGACAGAGACATTGAACAATGGGTCTCCAGATGCGACCCGTGCCAAGAAGTCCGCCCAGCGCCGCCGCAATCCGAAGTCGCGAAGTGGGAGACCCCCAACAACCCCTGGTCGAGGATCCACATCGACTTCGCGGGTCCGATGCAAGGGCGACACCTCCTCATCGTGGTAGATGCCTTCTCCAAATGGCTCGAGGTGGTGCCCATGGCATCTACCACAACAGACGCAACGATCCGAGCCCTGCGCCGCCTTTTTGCCACACATGGTCTACCGGATGTGCTGGTCTCAGACAATGGCCCCCAGCTCACATCCCTGGCCATGGAGTCCTTCCTGGCAGGACTGGGCATCCGCCACGCCCTGTCCGCCCCCTACAGGCCGGCCGGAAACGGACAAGCCGAACGCATGGTCCGACTGACCAAAGAGGCCCTCACCAAGATGGGCCCGGGGGACTGGCAAGAGCGCATAGACAACTTCCTCCTCACCCAGCACATCACGCCACACGCCACCACCCACAAGAGCCCGGCCGAACTGTTGATGGGCAGAAGGTTGAGGTCACCCTTGGACCGGCTGCACCCCCAATACAGCCCGGAAGTGACCGCAACCGCCAGCCGCCCGCTCCGCGCCTTCAGCAACGGAGATTCAATCTTCGCGCTAAACTTCAGCGGCTCTCCTAAATGGCTGAAAGGGAAGATTGCCAGCACAACCGGCCCCAAATCCTACATCGTCGAGTTGGAAGATGGACAGTTCACGAGACGCCACATTGACCAACTCCGAAAAAGGTGGGGGGGAGTACATGAAAACCAGCCTGACGAGGGAGGCCTACAACACCCCGACGAGGTAGGCCTCCAACACCCCGGCGAGGTAGACCTACCACACCCAGACCAGGAAGGCCTACAACACCCCGACGAGGTAGGCCTACCACACCCCTGCGAGGTAGGCCTACCACACCCCTGCGAGGCAGAGCAGCAACACCCCGACAAGGTCGGCCCAGCCCACTACCAGATGCTGTCACGTCGACAGCCCAGCGAGGTAGACCGGGGCCAACCGCACGGGGGATGGCACCACCAACCCAGTCAGGTGGGCACTGGGCACAACAGGGCCAGGGACCACCAACCCAGCCCGCAAGTAGACCGGTACCTGCCCAGGGGAGGAGCGGCGCACCCCACCAGTGACAGCAGCCTACGCCAGCCCAGCCAAGGAGACCATGGTTCCAGGCGAGTAGACCGGGACCCATCCAAGACGGGCACCCCCCGACAAGGGTGGCAATCGACTCCCCGGCGAGAGGGACCCCCGCCCATCACAAGAGGCAGCCAGGAAACAACACCCCGACCCGGATGACCCTAGGCACCACCCGACGGTAGACCAGGGACTAGGGGGAAGGGAAAGCCGACAACAACCCGGCCAGGTAGACCTGCACCACCCCGGCAGGGGAGACCTCCGCCGCCCCGCAGAGGCAGTGCCGCAACAACAGCCCGACCAGGTCGACAACCACCGACCAGACGGGGTAGACCAACGCCAGCCCGACCTAGCAGACCAACACCACCCCTGCGAGGTCGGACAACGCAACACAAGCCAGCACCACCCACAGCCGGCAGGCCGGTCCAGAGGGCACCAAACAGAACCACCACCCACCCGGCACCAGGCCGAACCACAACCGAACCGCAGCGCCCGGGAGACCGGGGAGGAGCAAACAATGGACTTACCGAGACTCAGACGCTCTTCCCGGGTCGGAACCGAGCCACCGAGACGAGGCGACAGATCCACAGGCCAGGAAGAAGACCACCAGAACCAGCCATCCAAGGTCTGCGGTCCGGCCGGAGGCGCTGGGGGTGACCCCGCTCACTCGACAGCCGAACCAAGCCCGGTTCCGGAGAGGGAGCCGGGAGACGACAGAGCCCCGTCCACCCAGGTCGGAGACGGAGAACAAGTGAGACTGCGCAGGTCAGTTAGGGTGCCGAGGCGTCCTACGTACCTGCGTGATTACGTGATTTTTGTGGACGAGATTTGACAGTCCAGACTAAGGGGGGAGGAGTGTTATGTCCTTATAAGGACATCCGCCCTGATTGGCTGCCAGCCATCGGGCGGGAGATTTGAATCCCTGTCTAGGGGCGGTGCGTCTGCCGGGAGCGAATATAAGGAGAGCTCCGGCAGCGCGCCAGCAGTCTTCTTTTACTTGTTACATTGTAAATAAAGCTGTTACATGTATCGAGCTGGTCACGTCTTCTGTTCCTGCGCCTGATCTAACAGTTTCCACAATTTTGGCCACTAGTGTAATCCACTGAACTATCACCATATCCGTCAAGTTGGCAGCTTGTGTTAAAAACACAACAAAACCCATCAAAATGCAAAATGTTTTTAAAAAGCAAACAGGGCTAGAAGGAAGTCAGAATAACTTTATGTTGGGCATTTATGGTGGAAATGTTCCATAGTTTTAAAAAGAAAAGTGAAACTCACAAAATGCCCTTGTCAGTCTTAAAAGAAAGATTTCGGCTGAAATTACAGCACAGTTGTTGTTTGTAGTGTATTGATAACTATTCTTGTATTAATGCACTAATTGGTGGGCCGATGACCCCTTCAACAAAGAGAGGACAGATAACAAACCGGGGTCCTGATTAAAAAGGTGTCCAACAAGGTTGTCTCTTGACCTTATGATGGTTTGATGTCAGCATCAGATCTTCAATACGCAATGTTGCCTCCCTAATGCAGGATGAGCATTGCACAACGAGCGTGCTGGTAAAACAGTTTTATGGCACCCAGATGGTGGTGTTGTGATCTCACCAAGGGAGGTTGGAAACTTTTGGGCAGTTTGAACACGAATGGTTCTCACAGGAGAATGGTCCAAACGTCAACAGCAGATGGATAGGCAAGAAACGAGGGGAAGAAGATTGCTATCTGCTGGTGATATTGCAGAACAAGGTGGTGGGCTGTCTCACCCACCCAGCAGAATTCAATCAGAATAGAACTGGAAGGACCTTGGAGGTTGATCTCTTCTTCTTTGTGGCAGCCCTTCAAATACTGGAATCCTGCTATCATGTCCCCCCTAGGCCTTCTTTTCTCTAGACTGGCCATACGCAAATCCTGCAACCGTTCTTCATATGTTTTTGCCTCTAGGTCTTTAATCATCTTAGTTGCTCTTCTTTGCACTTTTTTCCAAAGTCTCAACATCTTTTTTGTAATGTGGTGACCAAAACTGGATGCAATATTCCAGGTGTAGCCTTACTAAGGATTTATAAAGCGGTACTAACACGTTCATAGGGACATGGTGGCTCAGTGGCTAAGATGCTGAGCTTGTCGATCGAAAGGTCGGCAGTTCAGCGGTTTGAATCCCTGGTGCCGCGGAACGGGGTGAGGTCCCATGACTTGTCCCAGCTTCTGCCAACCTAGCAGTTCGAAAGAACGTAAAAAATGCCAGTAGAAAAATAGGGACCACCTTTGGTGGGAAGGAAACAGCGTTCTGTGCGCCTTTGGCGTTGAGTCATGCCGGCCACATGACCACGGAGACGTCTTCGGACAGCGCTGGCTCTTCGGCTTTAAAACGGAGATGAGCACCGCCCCCTAGAGTCGGGAACGACCAGCACAAATGTGCGAGTGGAACCGTTACCTTTACCTTTACTAACACTTCACGTGATTTTGATTCTATGCCTCTTTTTATGCAGCCAAGGATTATGTTAGCTTTTTTGGCTGCTGCATCCTTGGGAGATCCTTGTTAAAATGGCAATGATCCCCCACCCGCCTTGCATGGCTGAGTTTTCCCCCTCTGCGCCCATCCTTTTTGAGACAGAAAAGTGTTTATATATTTTTTCTGGCAGGCTCGATTCGGCTCAAGTCTATCTTTTTCTAGGAGCAGAGAAAGGTGTCTAGAGTTGTGAGAATGTGTGAAATCTCCTTGCTGCCGGTGCACAATAGCTCAGCTATTGTTAATTCTGGCCATTGGGGGGGGGCTTCTTTCCAAAAAGGGGGCTTCCTTCTGGAATGGGGAGGAGGGTCTCACATCCAGCCCTCCCAAGCCAAGAAACCTCCCCTCCCCTCCCCTCACTTCCCTCTCCCCCCCTTTGTTGGCAGCCTGTGGGAGGCTGTGATTTATGGCAGGGCTGGGGAAGCGGGTGGCCGAAAGGAAATGCCTGGGCCAAAAGATTGGAGCACCTTTGAATCGACTTCTCTCCTGGAGCCTTCAAATGGTGTCTACATCCTGCCCTTTCTACCGATGGTGGGGCCAGCTGGGAAGGCTGGCACAGGGTTGATGATGGCCTCTTTGGTCTCAAAAGATGTAAAGTTGAACCATTCCTACAGCTGGGGTCATTTTTATCCCATCTTCAGGCCAGGAAAAAACCTTGCCCCATTTTGCAAAATGACCCCCATTTGGGGGTCATTTTTCACACTGAATCTGTTTCCCCGAATTGTCTGGAGCTGCACCAGTGCCATTTTGTAAGGGTCCACATTTATTCGACATCGGTGCCCACCGAGCAAGTTTCAGACTTGGGGGCTCAAGGTTTGAATTGAAGCCTGCAAGTCTTAAAAGTTGCCAAGTTGGGAGACTACTGTTCTACATCATTGGGTGTTAAGTTGCAGACCAAAGCTGGGATAATGGAATGGGAATGGGAATGGGAATGGGAATGGGAATGAGAAGAGGAGAGGAGAGGAGAGGAGAGGAGAGGAGAGGAGAGGAGAGAAGAGAAGAGAAGAGAAGAGAAGAGAAGAGAAGAGAAGAGAAGAGAAGAGAAGAGAAGAGAAGAGAAGAGAAGAGAAGAGAAGAGATATCCGTATCCATTTCATGTATTCATAATCGTGTTTATACTTTTATCTGTCTAGCTAGTCTAGCGAAGAGAAGGACCAGGGGAGACATGATAGCAGTCTTCCAATATTTGAGCCACAGAGAGAGCCCTTGACTTACAACAGTGTCTATTGCAGTGTTTCTCAACCTTGGTAGCTTGAAGATGGGTGGACTTCAACTCCCAGAATCCCCCACACAGCAGCGCTGGCTGGGGGATTCTGGGAGTTGAAGTCCACCCATCTTCAAGCTTCCAAGGTTGAGAAACACTGGTCTATTGGAAGTTACAACAGCACTGAAAAAAGCGACTTATGACCATTTTTCCCACTTATGACCATTTCAGGGTCACGTGATTTACATTCGGATGCTTGACCACAGAGTCACATTTATGACGATCATCGTGTCCCAGGGCCACGTATTCAGAATTCAGGTGCTTGGCCATTGGTTCGTGTTTATGACCTTTGCTGTGTCCCCGGGGTGTGACTTTCCGACAAGCAAAGTCAACTGGGAAACCGGAGTCCCTTAACAAGCATGTCACTGTTCAACAACCGCAGTGATTCGCTTAACGACAGTGGCAAGAAAGGTCGTAAAATGGGGCAAAACTCAGTTTTTCTCACTTCGTTGCAGTCATAAATCGAGGACTACGATTTATAAGCAGTTGTGGGCTAGGAAGGGGCCCTGGAAAAAGTTTCACACACATTGGAGCCTTTTTTTGCATTTTTTTTCTCCCTGCCCATCAAATCCAGGGGATTATAAATGCTTCCCTGAGTGAGGGTGTCTTTCCCGCCGCCTTGAAAGAGGCGGTTGTGAAGCCCCTCCTCAAGAAGCCTTCCCTGGACCCGGCTATATTATCAAATTATCGTCCAGTCTCCAATCTTCGCTTTGTTGCGAAGGTTGTTGAGAGTGTGGTGGCACGACAACTACCCCGATACCTGGATGAAGTTGTCTATCTGGATCCGTTCCAGTCGGGCTTCAGGTCACGATACAGCACAGAAACGGCATTGGTCGCATTGGTGGATGATCTCTGGAGGGCTCGGGACAGAGGTTGCTCCTCTATCCTGGTCCTATTAGATCTCTCAGCGGCTTTTGATACCATCGACCATGGTATCTTACTGCACCGGCTGGAGGGGTTAGGAATAGGGGGCACTGTTCTTCGGTGGTTCTCCTCCTTCCTCTCTGACCGTTCGCAGTTTGTGTTGGCAGGGGGGCAGAGGTCGACCTCGAGGCACCTTATTTGTGGGGTGCCGCAAGGGTCAGTCCTCTCACCCCTTCTGTTCAACATTTATGTAAAACCGCTAGGTGAGATCATCCGTGGTTTTGGGGTGAGTGTTCATCAGTATGCTGATGACACACAGCTATACATCTCCACCCCAGACCACCCCAATGATGCCCTTGCTGTGATGTCCCGTTGCCTGGAGGCCGTGCGGATCTGGATGGGGAGAAACAAGCTCAGACTCAACCCCTCCAAGACCGAGTGGCTGTGGCTTCCGGCGTCCCGGTATAGTCAGCTGGTACCATCACTGACAATAGGGGATGAGATCTTGCTCCCCACAGAGAGGGCCCGCAACTTGGGTGTCCTCCTGGATTCACGGTTATCTTTAGAAGATCATTTGACGGCCGTGGCCAGGGGTGCCTTTTATCAGGTTCGCCTGATCCGCCAGTTGCGTCCCTTTCTGGATCGGGACACCTTGCGCACGGTCACTCATGCCCTAGTTACCTCCCGTATGGACTACTGTAATGCTCTCTACATGGGGCTCCCCTTGAAAAGCACCCAGAGGCTCCAACTGGTCCAGAACGTAGCCGCGCGGGTGATTATGGGCGCAGCTCATTACGCCCATGTAACACCTCTCCTACGCGAGCTGCACTGGCTCCCGGTGGTCTTCCGGGTGCGATTCAAGGTGTTAGTTATCACCTTTAAAGCGCTCCATGGCTTAGGACCTGGGTACCTACGAGACCGTCTTTTGCCACCAATAGCCTCCCACCGACCAGTTCGTTCTCACAGGGAGGGACTACTCAGGGTACCGTCAGTCAAATTATGTCGACTGGCGACTCCCAGGGGGAGGGCCTTCTCTGTGGGGGCTCCAACCCTTTGGAATGAACTGCCCCCGGAGATACGGAATATCCCTGATCTCCGTGCTTTCCGCCGTGCCCTCAAGACCCTGATGTTCCAACAGGCAGGGCTAAACATACAAACATGCAAATGATTTTTTAAATGTTATCTAATTCTGGGTTTTATTTAATTGACCAAACTAAGTAACAATTTTAATTAGCAATTTTATGATGTTTGTGTGTCTATATTTTTCTTGACTGTACACCGCCTTGAGTCCTACGGGAGAAAGGCGGTATAGAAATATAATAAATAAATAAATAAATAAATAAATCCTCCTGCCCTGTTTGGACTGCACGAATCCAGGAATCGGTCCAGTTGTCTCGAAAGTGCCACGTGTAAACTTTCTCCCTGTAAAAAGCAGCTCCTGTTGAAACTCATTTCCCTTTGGCTCCTCCGGCCACTACCACCCCACTCATCCCCAGCTCTCATGGGCTTTGGAACGGCAGCTGGCCGTATCTGAGAAGGTTTAGGTTTAGGTTTATTAAATTTGTATACTGCCCTTCTCCCGAAGGACTCAGGGCGGTGAACAGCCAAGATTAAAACACATACAATATAAAAATTAAGATGAATTAAAACAGAATTAAATCAAATTGGCTTCCCAAAAATTTAAAACCCTTTGCCCATAAAATAACCCATTAAAATTTTAAGCCAGCCCGGCTTGCTGAAATAGGAAGGTCTTCAAAGCTCGACGGAAAGTACGGAGGTCCGGGATCAGTCGTATTCCTGTGGGTAGCTCGTTCCAGAGGGCGGGTGCCCCCACAGAGAAGGCTCTCCCCCTGGGGGTCGTCAGTCGGCATTGCTTGACCGACGGCACCCTGAGGAGACCCTCTCTGTGGGAGCGGATTGGCCGGTGGGAGGTTATCGGTGGCAGAAGGTGGTCTCGTAAATACCCTGGCCCTAAGCCATGGAGCGCTTTAAAGATGAGGACCAATACCTTGAAGCGCACCCGGAAGACCACCGGGAGCCAGTGCAGCTCGCGCAGGAGAGGTGTTACATGGGAGCGCCATGTCGCTCCCATAATCACCCGCGCGGCCGCATTCTGGACCAGCTGGAGCCTCCGGGTGCCCTCAAGGGGAGACCCATGTAGAGAGCATTGCAGTAGTCCAGGCGAGAGGTGACGAGGTCATGAGTGACCGTGCATAAGGAGTCCCGATCCAGAAAGGGGCGCAACTGGCGTATCAGGCGAACCTGATAAAAAGCCCCCCTGGCCACAGCCGTCATGTGCTCTTCTAAAGACAGCCGTGCGTCCAGGAGGACGCCCAAGTTGCGAGCCCTCTCCAGATTCAGCCATTGCTCAGGATTTGAAGCAGGGTGCAGAATGGTCCAGTGGCACCCTCTGTCTTTCTTCCCAGACTGGGCATTGGGCTGCCAATCAACCCAGCCCCTGGCTTCGGCTTGCCAAGGAAGCTGCGGGTGGGTGGGGGTGGGTGGGTTGAGTTTGACCTGAAAGGCCCAGAGGCTTTATTTTCATTGGATTCATTTTAAAAGCCTTCATTTTTTGGTCTGTAAATCAGGCACCTTGGTTGGTTTTCAAAGTCCTGTCATTAATCAGGGGAGGGGAAGCAAGAGATCCCCCCCCCTCCCTACAAAGGCAGAATTCCACTCGCTAAGAAATGATGGACACCCTACGAAGAGCTGAAGGACCTCTTCAGAGGCAAAAAAAATATGTTCTCCTCTTGCAGTTCTGGTCCCTGGACCACTGGAGAAACTTCTAGAAATGCTTTTTCTTCTCTTTCTCCTCCTCCTCACCTCCTCCTTCCCTTCCCCTTCTCCTTCCCCTTCTCCTCCTTCTCCTACTCCATCTTCATCTGCTCCTCCTTCTCCTTCTCTCCTCCTCCTTCCCTTTCTCCTCCTTCCCCTTCTCCTCTTCTCCCTCCTTCCCCTTCTCCTCCTCCTCCTCTCTTCCTCTTTCCTCCTCCTCTTCTTTCTCCATCTCTGTTTTTTCATCCTTCTCCTCCTCCTCTCCTCCTCTTTCTCCTTCCCCTTCCCCTTCTCCTCTCCTCCTCTCTTCCTCCTCTCCTCCACTTTCCTCCTCCTCCTTCTCTTTCTCCTCCTCCTCTCTTCCTCCTCTTTCCTCCTCCTCCTTCTCCTTCTCCATCTCTGTCTTTTCATCCTTCTCCTCCTCCTCTCCTCCTCTTTCTCCTTCCCCTTCTCCTCTCCTCCTCTCCTCCACTTTCCTCCTCCTCCTTCTCTTTCTCCTCCTCCTCTCTTCCTCCTCTTTCCTCCTCCTCCTTCTCCTTCTCCATCTCTGTTTTTTCATCCTTCTCCTCCTCCTCTCCTCCTCTTTCTCCTTCCCCTTCTCCTCTCCTCCTCTTTCTCCTTCCCTTTCTCCTCTCCTCCTCTCCTCCTCCTCTCCTCCACTTTCCTCCTCCTCCTCCTTCTCCATCTCTGTCTTTTCATCCTTCTCCTCCTCCCCTCCTCCTCCTCCTTCTTCTCCATCTCTGTCTTTTCATCCTTCCCTTTCTCCTCTCCTTCTCTCCTCCTCCTCTCCTCCACTTTCCTCCTCCTCCTTCTCTTTCTCCATCTCCTCCTCTCTTCCTCCTCTTTCCTCCTCCTCCTTCTCCTTCTCCTTCTCCATCTCTGTCTTTTCATTTTATTTCATTTCATTTTCATTTTATTAAATTTGTATACCGCCCTACTCCCGAAGGACTCAGGGCGGTGAACAGCCATAAAATAAAACATATAGATACAAAATTTAAAATAGAGATAAAACTAATTAAATAAATTTGGCTGAACCATTTTAAAACCCCAATAAATTAAAACCAAATTTAAAATTCCATTTAAAAAGAGGAAAAGTTTAGGTCAGGCCAGCTTGATGGAATAAGAACGTCTTAAGCGCGCGACGGAAGGTACGCAGATCCGGAATCCTCCGTATCTCCGGGGGGAGCTCGTTCCAGATCGTAGGTGCCCCCACAGAGAAGGCTCATCCTTCTCCTCCTCCTCCTTCTCCATCTCTGTCTTTTCATCCTTCTCCTCCTCTCCTCCTCCTCTCCTCCTCCTCCTCCTCTCCTCCTCCTCCTCCTTCTCCTTCTCCAGCTCTGTCTTTTCATCCTTCTCCTCCTCCTCCTCCTCCTCTCCTCCTCCTCCTCTCCTCCTCCTCCTCCTCCTCTCCTTCTCCTCCTCCTCTCCTCCTCCTCCTCCTTCTCTTTCTCCATCATCTCCTCCTTCTTTTCCTTCTTCTTCTTTCTCCCTCTTCCCTGCCCACAAACGACTGTCACACCAACATCGGATGATGCCCCAGGCATGGCTTCTACAGAACCAGCCAAGCTCCCTTAACCAACGGGTTTCACCTAAGCTTTGAGAGGGAAATGGGTCGGGTAGCCCATTTTCACCCGGGCTCTGGGTTGCAAAGAGCTGGTTGGTGGGCCAGCTGCCAGACCACCCTCTTCCTCCCAAGGCCCCCAGGGAGAAGAGCCAGACCTGCCAGCACGATGGCCAGCCGAGCAGCTCTAGGAAACGCCACGGGACACTCCTGGACAGGAAGCCTGGAAGAAGCCGAGGACAAAGGGAGGAAGTAGCAGAGGAGTTATCTCAGGGCTGCACTCGCTGGCTGTTGATGGAGGAGGGGGGGTGTCTTTTTCAGCTTGGCTCCAAAGGGCCGGAAACCTCCCCTCCCCCGCCTCATCCCACTGCCCTTCCTGATTTGGCTTAACGTTCACCGTGAGGTTTCCAAAGTGAGGGCTGAGCCCGTCCACACCCACCTGCCTCTACGTGGCCCAGGACGTGGCTCAAGGGCCTTAGTGCCCTTTGGTCTGCTAAGGGCTCTCTATGTCTTTGATTAGCATCTTCGGCCAGGAGAGGCTGCCTTTCCCCCCAGAGAGTTTGCCTGGGCCACGGATGGTCCTTGTGCAATATTGTTCCTTTTCTCTCCCAAAAACATGTTTTGTTTGTTTGTTTTTGCTAGACAGGGACAAATAAACCCACAAACACTCACGGTTTGGATGCGTCCGTCCAGACCTTTGCCCCATGAAGCAAAGGGTTAAGAGAATTCCACGATGGCTTTTGCAACTTACAGCTTGAGCAGATCAGGAAAAACGTTGAAAAAGATTTTTAGAGGATGCCCAAAACAGAAATGCCTGACAAAATGTTTTTTGGCTGAAGCTGAAGCCAATGGGCAACCAGAAGGAAAGGCCTTGCATCAGATTATGAGCATAGGTGCCTGAGGGCAGGACAAGAAAGAATGGATGGTGAATAATGGAGGAGAGAAGCAACCTGGAACTAAGGAGAAACTTCCAAACAGTGAGGACAATTAACCAGTGGAACAGCTTGCCACCAGAAGTTGTGGGTCCTCCATCACTGAAGGTTTTTAAGAAGAGACTAGACAGTCAACTTATCTGAAATAGTATAGGGTTTCCTCCTTGAGCAGAGGGCTGGACTAGATAACCTCTAAGGTTCCTTTCAACTCCGTTATTCCTTGCTGTTATGCCTTTCCCTGTATCCCTCTTTACTCTCACTGTAGAGAAGGGGAGTGGAGAGTGGGAGAAAAAGAAAGAGAAAGCATTACCTTCTAGAAGTTTCTCCAGTGGTCTAAGGCAGTGGTGAAATCCAATTTTTTTTACTACCGGTTCTGTTGGCGTGGCTTGGTGGGCGTGGTAGGGGAAGGATACTGCAAAATCCTCATTCCCTCCCCACTCTGGGGCCAGCCAGAGGTCGGTGGTATTTGCCGGTTCTCCGAACTACTCAAAATTTCCACTACCGGTTCTCCAGAACCTGTCAGAACCTGCTGGATTTCAACCCTGGTCTAAGGGCCAGCAAGACTGAACCATTGATTTTTTTTGCCTTTCAAGATATCCTTCACCTCTTTTTAGAGTCTCCCGTCATTTCAAGTTGTCCGAAACACTGCTCTAAAATTCCCAGAATATTTTAAAGCCGTTGGAAATAAATAATTATGATATTATTATCATATAATGCAATGATATTAAGTTTATAATAACATAAATGCTCCTATTACAAATTTTCACTTCTGGAAAAGTAGGTTGCCGTGTCTTCACGTTTTCCTTTTTCCTGCAAAAGCAGCTTCTGCCTACCTTATTCTCGGGGTGCTCCAGAATTCTTGGGGATGCCCGTTAGAGGCTGTTTAGGAGGGGAGGGCACAGATTGTGGAGGGGAGGGGTGATTTCTAGGCCATCTCTTTACATCCTTTGCAAAAGGCAGCCTGAGAACCCTGCATGGCCCAATGCGGGATCCCAGAGACATTTTGTGTTTATTTGTGTGTGTGTGTGTGTGTGTGTGTGTGTGTGTGTGTGTGTGTAACAACATGGAAGGTGCCCATCCTTGCCACTTCATCACTATAAAAAGTACAAGAACATCAGCCTGTGAGGGTGTTGCTGGCACTCAAAGAGAAATAACGGAGAAATAACTTGTTGTTCTGAATTGCTTTTCCTTTTCTCTCTCTCTCTCTCTCTTTTCCTTTCTTCTTTTTTTAAGTAGGTGACATGATTATTTATTTATTTATTTATTTATTGGTTCAATTTATATGCCGCCCTTTTCCGTAGACTCAGGGCGGCTTACAATGCGTTAAGCAATAGCCTTCATACTTTTGTATATACCTGCTTAGTAGGGCTTTCGGGCCCCCCCAAGCGGTGTTCTTTTTTATACACAGTCAGCTTATTACCCCCACAATCCGGGTCCTCATTTTACCTACCTCGAAAGGATGGAAGGCTGAGTCAACCTTGAGCCTGGTGAGATTTGAACTTGCAATAATTGCAGGCAGCTGGTGTTACTTTAGTCTGCTGCGCCACCAAGGCTCTTTAGTAGATAAGAAAGAAAGAAAAAGTCTTAATAAAGGGTGAGATGATTAAAAGCTAGAATAAGTGATAGAAATAAGAGAAGGGGGAATATTAGTGTATACGTTTTCATATCATAAAATGAAAGTAATAACAAGAGAAAACATGGAATAATTGAACAACGATAGACTATAATTTAGGAGCCTGGATAGCTCAACAGACAGAGCACTATAATTTAACACCAGCTGTCTGCAATTAAAGTAAGATCGAATCTCGCCAGGCTCAAGGTTGACTCAGCCTTCCATCCTTTCAAAGGTAGGTGAAATGAGGACCCAGATTGTGGGGGCAATAAGCTGACTTTGTATAAATATACAAAAGTATGAAGGCTATTGCTTAACGCATTGTAAGCCGCCCTGAGTCTTCGGAGAAGGGCAGCATATAAATCAAATTAAAAAATAAAAATAAAAATTAATGCAAGTGTGTATTATTATTAGAAATACGTAAGCGGATTGAATGTAAGGATTGTGATGAACTTGATTAGTTTAATTTGTATTAGAATGTAGGACACCCAAATTCCACACTGTTCATGTCCTGATTTGATATCTTTATAAAAAATTTAAAAAAATGAAAAAAATGAAAAAAAAGAAGAAATAACTGGAAAAAAAATCCTGTTTCATCCCGGTGGCTTCAGACTTGAAGAAACCAGAGTTTGCAGCTCAGAATAGATGCCAGTTTGCTTCTGAACGTGAAAAAAATCACCCACACTGCAGGAAGGGAAGGCACTCTGGGCGCCTCTAGTGCGGTCCTTTACAAGAGATTCCAGCGTATTTCCCAAACTTGCTCACCGACTCCCCCCTCATGATATTTCCATGATATCAACCATGCCAAATAAATTCCTTCCCCCCCACCCTCTGCCCCCCCCCCCCCCCAGTTCATTTTCATACAGCCATACAGACTTTGGAAAAAGCTCAGAGAAGAGCAACTAAGACGGTCAAAGGCCTGGAGACTAAAACATAGGAGAAACGGCTGCGCAGGATATGGGGTTTGGCTAGTCTAGTGAAAAGAAGTCACGTGATAGGGAGTCTTCCATGGGAGAAGAGAAGAGGAGGGGGGTCAACCTATTTTCTAAAGTACCTGAGGGCAAGACAAGAACCAATGGATGGAAAGTAACTAAGGAGAGAAGCCACATGGAATTAAGGAGAAACTTCCCAACAGTGAGGACCATTAACCAGTGGAATGGCTTGCCTTCAGAAGTTATGGGTGCTCCATCACTGGAGATTTTCAAGAAGAGACGGGACATCCATATGTCTGAAATGATAGAGGGTCTCTTGCTTGAGCAGGGGGTTGGACTAGAAGGCCTCCAAGGTCCCCTCCAGCTGTCTCTTCTCTTCTCTTCTCTTCTCTTCTCTTCTCTTCTCTTCTCTTCTCTTCTCTTCTCTTCTCTTCTCTTCCCTTCCCTTCCCTTCCCTTTCCCTTCCCTTCTTCATTCCTGTATTTTATTATATTCCTCATTCCATTATTCTCTCCTCTCCTCTCCTCTCCTCTCCTCTCCTCTCCTCTCCTCTCCTCTCCTCTCCTCTCCTCTCCTCTCCTCTTCTCTTCTCTTCTCTTCTCTTCCCTTCCCTTCCCTTCCCTTCTCTTCTCTTCCCTTCTCTTCCCTTCCCTTCCCTTCCCTTCCCTTCCCTTCCCTTCCCTTCCCTTCCCCTTCCCTTCTTCATTCCTGTATTTTATTATATTCCTCATTCCATTATTCTCTTCTCTTCTCTTCTCTTCTCTTCTCTTCTCTTCTCTTCTCTTCTCTTCTCTTCTCTTCTCTTCTCTTCTCTTTCTTCTCTTCTCTTCTCTTCTCTTCTCTTCTCTTCTCTTCCCTTCCCTTCCCTTTCCCTTCCCTTCTTCATTCCTGTATTTTATTATATTCCTCATTCCATTATTCTCTTCTCTCCTCTCCTCTCCTCTCCTCTCCTCTCCTCTCCTCTCCTCTCCTCTCCTCTCCTCTCCTCTCCTCTCCTCTCCTCTTCTCTTCTCTTCTCTTCTCTTCTCTTCCCTTCCCTTCCCTTTCCCTTCCCTTCTTCATTCCTGTATTTTATTATATTCCTCATTCCATTATTCTCTTCTCTTCTCTTCTCTTCTCTTCTCTTCTCTTCTCTTCTCTTCTCTTCTCTTCTCTTCTCTTCCCTTCCCTTCCCTTCCCTTCCCTTCCCTCTTCTCTTCTCTCTTTTCTCTTTTCTCTTTTCTCTTTTCTCTTTTCTATACCCTACCCTACCCTACCCTACCCTACCCTACCCTACCCTACCCTACCCTACCCTACCCTACCCTACTCTACTCTACTCTACTCTACTCTACTCTACTCTACTCTACTCTACTCTACTCTATTCTATTCTATTCTATTCTATTCTATTCTATTCTATTCTATTCTATTCTATTCTTTGCTTCAAAACATCTTCCCTGGAAGGGCTGAGTTAACAGTCTCCTTGGGGTGCTGCGCAGAAAGGATAAATGAATTGGGGGGAGGGAAAGGGAAGGGAACACCCATTTAGATCCCCCAACGCACCCCTTTCTCGTTGTTGGAAAAACTGCTTCTCTCCAAAAAATGTCAGTTAGTCTTTTTAGGTTGGAAAACAAACCCAGCCTTCTCCACGAATGAAATGAAGTGGGAACAATGGACCGGGAGGGGCAGTGAGTGTTATTGCTGTGGGGAGGGGAGGGGGCAGAAGATGAACCTGCCTTGATGGCCAAGAGCCACATTCAACATGGGGGAGCTTAAGGCTCCCCCCCCAGAAGTGAGGACTCCCATCTGGGTGGGGCTGGCGGGATTTTCATGGTGATCGGCTTCTGTTCAGCCTTCGGTTTTTATCTGTTTCCCAGCTCATGGCAGGAAACGGTGCTGTTGCCTTCCACTATCATGGCCAGCCTTGGTGTCCTGCGAGACCCTTCTCCAGTGGAAAACTTGAGATCCACGTCCAGTTTTCTCTCTCCACGGCTAAACGTTGTCCACACTTTCCAGAATTGCCCCATTTCGGTGACAGCTCCAGCCTCCTCCCTCGTCTGTGCTCAAAAACTGAAAGATTGGCACCAGTTACATGGGGATGGGGATGGAGCACCACCAGGAAATCCTACAGGGTATGCTCCAGACTGGGAAGAAAAGGAAAGAAAAGAAAAGAAAAGAAAAGAAAAGAAAAGAAAAGAAAAGAAAAGAAAAGAAAAGAAAAGAAAAGAAAAGAAAAGAAAAGAAGAGGAAGAAGGCACTGGCAAGCTATTTCAGATGCCCATATGCTGATTTCTAAATTTTTTAGAAATTCAGCTGGGGGAAAAAACTCTCCCTGTGGGGATGAGACAGTGATTGGTCTCATTCAAGACAACGACGATGCAGATGGGAGGTTGAACAACTAGTCTTGTGGTGCAATCAGAAGAATCTTGAACTGAACACACTCAAACCCGTAGAAATGGTGGTAGATTTTAGGAGAAACCCTCCCATACTACCACCTCTTTCAATACTAGACAACACAGCATCAACAGTAGAGACCTCCAAGTTTCTAGGTTCTATCATATCTCAAGACTTAAAATCATCAAAAACGGCATCAAAAAAGCTCAACGAAGAATGTTCTTTCTGCGCAAACTCAAGCTGCCCAAAGAGCTGCTGATTCAGTTCTACAGAGGAATGATTGACTCTGGCATCTGCAGCTCCATAACAGTGGTGAAATCCTGTCTGGCTCACGCGAACTGGTAGCAGCAGCGGCACATAGTTTGGCAAACCGGGAATGGCGGCACCCGCCTGGACGTCATTACTTCCTGGTTTTAACCAGGAAATAACCCGTTTTTGACCCTCTGTGCATGCGCAGAGGGTCAAAAATTGGACCTGACAATGGTGCGCGCACTCGCTCTGCTCGCTTGCACGGACGGCATGCGCACTTCCGAACCGGTAGGGAAGGTAAGTAGATTTCACCCCTGCTCCATAACTGTCTGGCTTGGCTCTGCAACTCAACAAGACAGACACGGACCTCAGAGGATCATTAGAACTGCAGAAAAAAACCATGGCTACCAACCTGCCTTCCATGGAGGACCTGTCTACTGCACGAGTCAAAAAGAGGGCTGTGAAAATATCTACAGACCCCTCGCATCCTGTTTGTTTCCTAGTGTGATTTGATTGCTTATTTAGTACCCTATGACTATCACTAAGTGTTATATCTTATGATTCTTGATGAGTGTATTTTTTCTTTTTATGTACACTGAGAGCATGTGCACCAAAGACAAATTCCTTGTGTGTCCAATCACACTTGGTCAATAAAATATTCTATTCTATTTATCTATTTAACAAGAAAAACTCAATACAAAGGCAGAACCTTCGTTCCAAGAGGTGTTATGCTTTTCCGAGAGACCATAAAATCAAGATGGTGACCACACAGAAACCCCGCCCCTTCTCACTGGCTGACTGGGGGATTCTGGGAGCTGAAGTTCACCCATTTGAAAGTCTGAGATCCACTCAACTCTCACCACCCTCAAAAGCTTTTGAATTAGATTCCAGGTCCCACTTTCTATTGACATTCGCTCCTGACCTTACGTCCAAAGCAGGTCTAAGACCTGAACTAATATTTTGCTTGGAAGGGAGGAAAATTGCTTAGAAAATAAGTTTGGGTAAAACTCCAGGGACCTCTGCCCTCTCCGAATGACCCTGGAGACCTTTGCTGAGTGCTCATAAAGATTTCAAAGCAAACCAGCCAACGACACAACATCCAAAAAGCCAAAAGCCATCAAAACCAACCCCCACCTTCCTTCAAAGCCCAGAGGGCAGGTCCCTTGGCTCTGCCCCCCACAGCCGACCCCCGTCCATCTTTATTTGGCGTTCTTGAAAACCTGCCTTAAAGATAACTGTCTATACACCCGTTTCCCTGGGCTTTTCATTTCTGTGAATCTGCCCAGTTTGTTTGGGCTTTTTCTTCTTCTTCCATTTAAATCTTTCTATCAACTTTGTATTTTTTCCTCAAACTTGGGGTTTTTGATCAGAGATTTTTGAGCAGAGAAGAGCAACCAGGATGATGAGGGGACTGGAGGCTAAAACATATGAAGAATGGTTGCAGGAACTAGGCATGGCCAGTGAACAGCTGCAGTGATTCACTTAACAACTGTGGCAAGATAAAGAGGGACGCAACTCACTTAACAACTGTCTCCCTTAGCAATGGAAATTTGGGGCTCAATTGTGATCATAAATAGAGGACTAAAGATAGAAGAAACAGTTGCGCTATCCTTGAGTTTTGTGTCTGGAGCAGCCCTTGGTCAGCAATGCCATGGGTTCGAGACTGCTAGAATAGAATAGAATAGAATAGAATAGAATAGAATAGAATAGAATAGAATAGAATAGAATAGAATAGAATAGAATAGAATAGAATAGAATAGAATAGAATAGAGCTGGAAGGGACCTAGGAGTTTTTTTAGTCCAGCCCGTTGCTCAAGCAGGAGAACCTATACCCGTGATGGCAAACCTATGGCACGGGTGCCACAGGTGGCACGCGGAGCCATATTGGTGGGCACACGAGTGTTGCCCTAGCTCAGCTCCAGCGCGCATGTGCACACCGGCCAACTGATTTTCAGGCCTTCCGGTCCCACCGGAAGTCAGGAAACAGGCTGTTTCTGGCCTCCGGAAGGCCTCCGGGGAGATGGGGAAGGCTGTTTTTGCCCTCCTGGAGCCTGGGAAGGGGGAAAAAGGGGCCTACCGGGCCCACCGTGCCATCGCGTGCCAAAAGCAGGGGGAAGTGGGGGGGGTGTCACGTGCGCATGCGCGGGAGGGCGGGGCGCATTGAATTATGGATGTGGGCACATGTACCCGTGACCCACCACGCTCCCCCCACTTTTGGCACGCGATGGCAAAAAGGTTAGTCATCACTGACCTATAGCATTTCAGACAAGTGGCTGTCCAGGCTCTTCTTAAAAACATCCAGTGATTAAAAACATCCAGCCCATAATTTCTTGTGGCAAACTGTTCCACAGGTTCATGGTCCTCACTGTTAGGAAGTTTCTCCTTAATTCCAGGAGTTGCTTCTCTCTTCGTTTAGTTTCCAACCATTGTTTCTTCTCCTGCCTTCTGGTGCTTTGGAGGATAAGTTGACCCCCTGCTCTTTGTGGGAGCATCTCAAATACTGGAATGCTGCTATCATGTCATCCTTCATTCTTGTCTTCTGTAGACCAGCCAGACCCAAATCCTGCAGCTGTTCTTCATACGTTTTAGTCTCCAGGCCTTTGATCATCTCAGTTGCTCTTCTCCGCACTTTTCCAAAATCTCAGTGTCTGAATTCGGTTGAGATGGTCATCTGAATTTCAAGTTACTGTTGTGAAAAACCATGGATCATCTATGTGACCCACTTTGGCATTTCCTTCAACTATTCCTCCCAAGGAAAGAATTGCACGGGGCAGCCAATGGACCTCCTTCACCCCGGCAGATGGATGCTGGGCTGGGAAGGGTGATGGGAGTTGTAGTCCAGTACACCTAAAAGAACCAGGCTGAGAAAGTTGGTTTAATAAGGGTTCAGGGCGGCCATGCAGGTATACAGATACAGATTAACAGAGTTGGAAGGGTGTCAGCACTCCAAACTACATTCGTTCCAGTGCAGACATAAGGAGGAGAAGAGGGGGCAGCTGGCAAGAGGACGCTTGACTTTTCACCTACTTATTTTCCCTGAAGATAATATCCCCTAGGAGATGAGATGGGAGGGGGGACATTCCTGGGAGCTGAAGTAGTAGATATGGGGAGAGTGGTTTGGAAGATGGCCAATGAGACGCAGAGAATTGGGGAACGGAAAGGGAAGGTTTGGGGTCAGGAAGTCAGTGTTGGCTATGACATAATCGGGGACAGATTGTCGTGCTTAATAAATGAAAGATTTCATCAAAGACTGTTTGGAAATGCAATTTATTTGAGACGACACCGAAACCTGACAAAGGGATCTTGTAGGTCATCTAGTCCAGGGGTCTCCAACCTTGACAACTTTAAGACTTGTGGACTTCAACTTCCAGAATTCCTCAGCCAGCAAAGCAAAGGAATTCTGGGAGTTGAAGTCCACAAGTCTTAAAGTTGCCAAGGTTGGAGACCCCAGATCTAGTTCAACTCCCTGCTTAAGCAGGAGACCCTCCACCATTTCTGACACATGGCAGCCCAGTCTCTTCTTGAAAGCTTCCAGGGATGAAGCTCCCACAACTTCCAAAGGCAACTTCTGTTCCATTGGGTTGATTGTTCACAGTGTCAGAAAATTTATCCTTATTTCCAGGTTGAATCTCTCCTTGGTCAGTTTCCATCCATTGTTCCTTGTCTGGCCTTTGGGTCAGTGGTGGGTTGCTCCTGGTTCTGTCCGGTTCTTGCAAACCGGTAGTAAAAGCGGTGGGAGGCTCCGCCCACCCATCAGGACGTCATAATAGACGATCTGCGTGCGCGCTCCTGTTGCAAACCGGTAGTAAAGGTAAGTAGAACTCACCCCTACTTTGGGTGCTTTGGAAAATAGCTTGACCCCCTCCTCTCTGTGGCAGCCCCCCAAATATTGGAAGGCTGCTATCCTGTCTCCCCTGGTCCTTCTCTTCACTAGACTAGCCAGGCCCGGTTCCTGCAACCGTTCATCGTATGTTTTAGCCTCCAGTCTCCTAATCATCTTGGTTGCTCTTCTCTGCCCTCTTTCTAGAGTCTCAACCTCTTTTTTATAGTGTGGGGACCAAAACTGGATGCAGTACTCTATAATCCCAAGCCAGAGTGGGTTTGATTCCTTATTGCAAGGCTCAGCATGATGGTCTTTGGGGACAAACCAGTCCATTGATATTGTGCTAACTTGGAAGAGAATGTCGGATTTTCTACTGAAATGCCAGATTATTCCCCCCCACCCATTTTTGTGGTTGAAGGCAGACATGGATGGTCATGTCCTCCATCTGCACACATCTACACAATTGCTACTGCACCACAGTGGCCCCCTTGAAGAGGAAGGCCTGGGCTGCCGAGCGCCCCATTCCAGGAAAGGCCTTGAGAGGCTATATTTGTCGCGGGTTTCCATGCCTCCCGAGTTCTTCGATGCAAAGGTCACTGCCTCTTCCCTTCCCAACAAAGTGATTTTGCTTTCCTGACGCAGTTCCTGTTTCCTCCAGGATGAGATTTGCATTGTTCTTCCAAACTCCCAATCTCCCAATCTCCCCCTTGCATTCACTTCCTGTTTCCGGAGAGGGACAGGAAACAGAGATTTGCTGCTGCTTAGTGTGAATTGTGAATGCTGGATTTGTGGGCACCCGAGGAGGGGTGGGTGAGGGGAACTGGAAGGAGAGAAGGCTGTTTTGCTGCTTGGGATAAAAACAATTTTTTTTTTGCACAAATAGCTCGCCTGCCCAGATTCTCTTTTCTTGCAGCATCTTTTTATGTATATAGTTTTATTAGTTTATAATATAACATACAAAGAGAATACAAAAGCCAGGATTAGGGAAATTAAGGAAGGAAAAAAGGGAAGGAAATAGTGGGGGGAAAGGAAGGGAAAAAGACCAAAAAAAGGGCATTGACTTCCAACTCCTTTGGTGCAGTTGAATATGACATTAAGATCTACGCTCAACTTTTAACTTTTTTCATAGTACTAAAAACTAGCCATTTCTATAACAACAAACCTACCTAACTGGTAAAACCCAAAATCAAAGTTTCATTTTTTCCCCCCACCTCAAACACAAAGTCCAGAAGTGGTTTCCAAGTGGAAGAGCAGTCAATTTAGCCATCTCTGCTAACTCCATCAGTTTTTGCAGCCATTCATCCGTTGTGGGAGTTGAGGTGACCTTCTCTTCTTGCAGTATCAATGGGATTGCAAGCATTGATCCAACCTTCGGGGAGATCTGCAGACCCGGGCCTTCACCTCCACTTCCCACCCTTCAAGGTCCATCTGGAAGTCCAAACTTTCTTGAGAACCGGGGGGGACCAGGGAGTCCAACCAAGCTAGTGAGCAGGAGGGTTAGGGTGTTTTATGGACCCTGAAAAGTTGGAATAAAGAGAGGAAGGGGACTTCCTTCATTCAGAACTTCTGCCGAAAGCGGTCTGTGGACCTCATCGAACGCTGGACAGAGCCAAGGAGAAAAGGGTTGGACTGCCCTACACACTTTTTTAATTTTTTTTTTTAGTTTGTCAAACATGTATGAGAAAACAGGTATAAGTATAAACATGGACATGATCACAGGAAATGAGTACAAATAAATGGGGACAGTAGGACAGGGATGGTGGGCACGCTGGTGCACTTATGCACGCCCCTTTTACGGACCTCTTAGGAATGGGGTGAGGTCCACGGTAGACAGTTTAAGGTTGAAGCTGTGAAGGTTTGAGGAAGTAACAACAGAGTCAGGTAGAACATTCCAGGCATTGACCACTCTGTTGCTGAAGTCGTATTTTCTGCAATCGAGTCTGGAGCGGTTTACCTTGAGTTTGTATCTATTGTTTGTCCGTGTATTGTTGAGGTTGAAGGTGAAGAAGTCATTGACAGATAAGACGTGGTAGCAGACAATTTTGTGTATTATGCTTAGGTCAGACCAAAGGCGGCGTAGTTCCATGTTGTCCAAGCCCAAAATTTGAAGCCTGGTGACATAAGGGATTCTATAGTGAGCAGAGGAGTGGAGGACTCTTCTCGTGAAATACCTCTGGACTCGCTCAATTGTATTAATGTCTGATATACAGTGTAGATTCCAGGCAGATGAGCTGTATTCGAGAATTGGTCTAGCAAAGGTTTTGTATGTCCTAGTTAGCAGTACAATGTTACCGGAAAAGAAGCTTTGCAAGATTAGGTTAACAACTCTTAATGCCTTTTGGGCAATGTTGTTACAGTAAGCTCTGGGGCTTAGATCGTTTGAGATGAGTACTCCTAGGTCCTTGACAGAGTGAGAGTCATCTATGAGGTCGTATCCACCCAGCTTGTATTTGGTGTTCTGATTTTTGTTGCCAGTGTGTAAGACAGAGTATTTGTTATTACCGATTCTCCGAACTACTAAAATTTTTTACTACTATTTTGTGAACCGGTGCGAACCAGGAGCAACCCACCACTGGAGTGATAGCATCTTCCAATATTTGAGGGACTTCCCTAGAGAGGAGGGGGTCAAGCTATCTTCCAAAGCACCCGAAGGCCAGACAAGGATGGAAACTGAGCAAGGAGAGATTCAACCTGGAAATAAGGAGAAACTTTCTGACAGTGAGAACAATCAACCCATGGAACAGAAGTTGCCTTTGGAAATTGTGGGAGCTTTATCAGTGGAAGCTTTCAAGAAGAGACTGGACCGCCATCTGTCAGAAATGGTGTAGGGTCTCCTGCTTGGACGGGGGGGGGGGGGGGTTGGACTAGATGACCTACAAGGTCCCTTCCAACTCTATTAATCTGTTAATCCTTGTGATTTATATAAAGTCCAATTTTGCATCAGTCTTCCTGAAAGCCGAATTGCAGTGGCCTCCAGTATACTGGGTGATCTGGTCCAGCTAACTGTGGCAGGCATCATATCCTCTGCAGTGTCTCCACCATAGGGCATTCACAGATACACTGTTTCTGAAAGTGGAGGCTCCATTTACCCATTTGTCTATTTCTTTTTCAGCACTTTCTGAGCTCTCAACAAACCGACTGTGCCTGCGATCTGTCAGATGAAAAGATATATATCCCGCTCGAGTTTCTATCATGAGAAAGGAAGAAAGCTGTTTCCCCAAGCTAAGCGATTCTTTCTTATTTCTGGCTTCTCTGGAATTGTGCAACAGCTCAGGAAGTGGTTTTCTGAGATGCAGTTAGTTTGCATTTATCCTCAAGCTCTGTGGGCATTTGAGAAGATTATTCTTTCATCCTGTTCCCTGAACTGGCAACCTCCCCAAAGTTCTGGAAAGGTACCAGGCTGGGGACCATTGTTTTCGCTAATCGCTAGCAAATTTGCAAAATGTGCACTCCTTGTGATCAGTGACCATATTTGGAGGATCAAATTATGACTCTGGCAGCCAAATGGGACCGGTATCCATCCATCTGCTTTACTTCCTCCTTTACAATGGTGTCAAGGAGCTGTTGCAATTGGCACTTCTCCGTTCAATCAATCAAAATAGAGATGGAAAGGACCTTGGAGGTCTTCTAGTCCAACCCCCTCAAGCAAGAGACCCTAGACCATTTCAGACACGTGGGGCTGTCTAGTCTCTTCTTAAAAACCTCCAGTGATGAAGCACCCACGATTTCTGGTGGCAAGCTGTTCCAATGGTTAATTGTCCTCACTGTTAGGAAGTTTCTCCTTAATTCCAGATTGCTTCTCTCCTTGATTAGTTTCCCTCCATTGTTTCTTGCCTTCTGGTTGTTTGGAAAATAATTTGACCCCCTCTTCTTTGTGGCAGCCCCTCAAATACTGGAAGACGGCTATCCTGTCGGCCCCCCCCCCCTTCCCCAGTCCTTCTTTTCTCTAGACTAGCCAGACCCAAATCCTGCAGTTGTTCTTCATATGTTTTAGTCTCCGGGCCTTTGATCATCTCAGTTGCTCTTCTCTGCACTTTTTCCAAAGTCTCAACCTCTTTTTTGTAATGTGGGGACCAAAACAGGATGCAGCATTCCAGGTGTGGCCTAACATAAAGCGGTACTAACACTTCATGTGATTTTGAGTCCATGCCCTGTTTATACAACTAAGAATTGTTCTTTAAGTGGGAAGTCTTGACGGCACTCTATGCCATCACCTTGAATGGTTTTTTTGGCCGTACCCTGCAACCAGGAGCCTGGATAGCTCAGCAGACTAATGCATTATAATTTAATTTAACTCCAGCTGTCTGCAATTAGTAAGTTCAAATCTTGCCAGGCTCAAGGTTGACTCAGCCTTCCATCCTTTCTAAGGTAGGTAAATTGAGGACCCAGTTTGTGGGGGCAATAAGCTGACTTTGTATAAATATACAAAAGGATGAAGGCTATTGCTTAGCGCATTGTAAGCCGCCCTGAGTCTCTGGAGAAGGGCGGCATATAAATCAATTTTTTTTAAAAAAACAAAAACCACAACCTGCCTCTTTGTGTTAAGTTGGGAAACAAATCAGGGATCCAAAACGTTGCTTTCTTGAGATCCAAACTGGGGGGAAAAATACAGCTAAGCTATGCAGGGCATCTATAGCAATTTCTCAATCTTGGCAACTTTAAGAGGTGTGAACTTCAACTCCCAGAATTCCCCAGCCAGCATTCTGGGAATTGAAGTCTGCTTAAAAGTTCCTAAGGTTGAGAAACAGTACTCCAGAGGTCTTCAAACTTGGCAGCTTTAAGACTTGTGGACTTCAACTCCCAGAATTCTCCAGCCAGCTGGCTGGAGAATTCTGGGAGTTGAAGTCCACAAGTCTTAAAGCTGCCAAGTTTGAGGACCCCTGCACTACTCTAAGGTGTGAGGTCCAGGTTATTCCCCAGCTAGGCTCACCCCACCTGCTAAACTTCAACCAACCCAGGCAATGGTGACTCAAGGACTCAAGAGTCTCCCCATTGAGGGCACCCCCATTTAAGATAGATTTCCCCAGGGAGACCCCACCTAGCTATGGAATCTGAGGCAGAAATCTGCCCTTTCTCAGAAGCTGGTTAGGAGAAACCAAGTTAGAAGTTCAGGTGGAGAGAGCTGTTCCCGTCTCATGGCTTCCTCCTGAGTCAAGTGGGGGAAACCGGGCATTCCTGAAGTGGCTTCTGTATGCAGAGCCCCTCCCTGATCGAACCTGCCCCCCCCTCCTCTCCTCCCAATCCCCCAGCCGCCTCTTCCTTTTGGCATAAGATGGCTGTTTCGTACCAAATTCCCTGCTGAGCTGTTCGGTGTTTGCTTCTGCTCGCCCATCTCCTTATCAGGCACCAACATTCACAACACTTCCTGCCTGGATTGTCCATCCCAGGCCTGATTTATACAGGAAGGAGGACATAAAAAGCCGCCCTTCCACTTCCAAAGGGACCGTCATTGCTGCTGACCGCCATTGTTCCGTGACTTGGACAGCAGAAGCAGAGTAGAAATCCCAGAGTCAGCCCCAACCGGGGTGGGGAGGCCTTGAACCATGAAGAAGCAGAGTTCAGCAGAACTTGGTCAGGTGGCGGCAGGACGCCAGGAGAGCTGGTGGGGAAAGCTGGGCAGAGGAAGCCCCGTCCCAGGCCCACCAGAGAAGACAAGACGAGAAGATCCCAGGTAGGTATGAGAGTTGATGGGTCAGGTTTCCTACGATGTGGGGCTTTGGAGGGACTTCTATGTAGTGGTGGGTCTCCATTGCTGGTTTATTCTCCACCTGTGCTCAAGTGAGGACATTTGCATCTAGTAGAATGTTATTTGCAGAGGAGACGCTCTTCAGAACAAGTTGGGTTGGGTTGGCTTCACATCACACATTGCATATGGTTGCAGAAAAAGCCCATTTTTGGGATTCACACAATGCTCCACAGGCTGGGTTCACACAACCCATTTAGCCCCAAAGAGAGAGAGAGAAAGTCCCTGAATTGAGCAGGGTTATGTAAATGCAGTTGCTCCTTCTTTACCCGACTGTTTTGAACCTATCAAGGGCTTCAGGTTAGGAACTTCACTCTGAATGCCACTTCTAGGTTTTTGCTTAGCAGTTGGGTCTTCCTCTCAATCTTTGGCTAGGTTGATCCGTTGTGTGAATCTGGTATTCGGGTCTCGGCTGGAGCCAGAATGGCAGAGAGAAACTCGGGTTCCTAACGGATGGAGCTGAGCTTTTTAATGCCTTACCTAATTGGATTCACATCCAAGCCAGATTGAAGGCGAGAGGGACAGCACTCTTGAACCCGAGGCTGCATGTGAAGCCAAGGAACTGAAATGGCCCAGGTTTGTTGGGAAGACCAGGACTGGATTGGCACAAAAGGCTTATCCTGGTTTCTAAGTGAGCCTATCTACTAGCTTCATGCCATGTCCCAAGTCCTAAAGGGACCTATTAAGCTAAGCTAGCCCAACCTCAAAGCTGCTTATGAAGGTAGGCACGGTTTGTGTTCTGGCTTAGGGGAGATCTGGTTCTACTTTCCAGTATTCTGGGGATGAACAAGGGCAGACGAGGTCCCCCAACAGCTCCATCACGGGGTGCTTCCAATGGCTTGGCAGCTGCCACTTTGGACTCGTCTGGACTGCCTTGAAGCGTTCCCAGGCACGGCCATCCGTGCCAGAGAAACTGTGTGCTGTACAACAGCTGGGAAATCTTTTTCTGTGCCTAGGATCAGCCTTCTATGTCCCAACCCACCTTTTCGGACTTGATAGTTTAACAGATGTTTTTTAAATAGATTTACAGAGCTGGAAGGGACCTTGTAGGTCATCTAGTCCAACCCCCTGCCCAAGCAGGAGACCCTACGCCATTCCTGACGGATGGCAGTCCAGTCTCTTCTTGGAAGCCTCCAGTGATGAAGCTCCCACAACTTCTGAAGGCAACTTCAATTCCACGGGTTGATTGCTCTCACTGTCAGAAAATTCCATCCATTGTTCCTTGTCCAAGGTCTTCGGATGCCTTGGAAAATAAGTTGACCCCCTCCTCTCTGTGGCAGCCTCTCAAATACTGGAAGACTGCTATCCTGTCTCCCCTGGTCCTTCTCTTCACTAGACTAGCCAGGCCCGGTTCCTGCAACCGTTCATCGTATGTTTTAGCCTCCAGTCCCCTAATCATCCTGGTTGCTCTTCTCTGCACTCTTTCCAGAGTCTCAACCTCTTTTTTATAGTGTGGGATATTCTGAAAATATGGGGCTTGGAAAGCAGCACCCTCTCCTTCACCTTAGGAAACATGTTTCCAAGCATGATCTAAGGCAGAAATTATCTGAAATAGTATAGGGGAGCTAGACAAGACCTCCAAGGTTCCTCCCAGCTCTATTTTAAGTCCTGATTGTCCAGGGAGAATTTGCCTGGGATGTCTGTTTGCCCCCAAGGATTTTGACTCCCCCATCTAATTTTGACAGAGTTCCCAGCAGCATGGGAGGTTTTTGCCCTAATAATCTGTTTAATAGTTCACTGTGAAAGCATACTGTGTTTCCCCGAAAATAAGACCCTGTCTTATATTTTTTTGAACCCTGAAATAAGAGCTTGGCCTTATTGCCATGCACTCAAAAAACCCGATTGGGCTTATTATCAGGGGATGTCTTACTTTGGGGGAAACAGGGTAGTTTATAGTTTAATGAGTGGTATCAACTCAGCCAACTTATTGTGACTTATTCAATAAGCAACGTACAAACCATGGCTTAAGACCAGGCGTAAACCCAGCCACTAACTGCAAGATCATAGCAATGTCCAGCACCGAAATGAGAGAGAACAAAGAAAAGCTTTATTCTTTAGAAATGACTCCCATTTTCCCATGGGATATATATATATATATATATATTTGAAATTCATCTTTGTTTTTCCAAGGTCTGAAAGGAATAGAAAAGATTGAGGCTGTTTCGTTGTGATTTTTCATTTCTCACCCCCTCAGTTTTGAAAATTCCTGGAAATCCTAAATAAAGGGATTTTTTTTTCCCTTTCTGAAAAAGCAGGCAATTTGATTTCTTTCCTGACTTGAAGAAGAAATCTTTTAGCATATTTCAAAGGTGCAATAAAATAAAATAAAATAAAATAAAATAAAATAAAATAAAATAAAATAAAATAAAATAAAATAAAATAAAATAAAATAAAATAAAATAAAATAAAATAAAATAATAAACTGCTCTCTCTCTCTCCCTCCCGAAGAAAATAGTAGGTTGGTTTTTTTTGGACTCTTTTTTGGACTCTTGCCAAAAAAAGGGTCTTGGGACAAGGGACATAGCTGTCCTACAACTTGGACAGAAGAGCTGAGTTTTAGGGGAGAAGAAAAGGAACAATTTCAATCCATTTTTTTCTCCTTCCCAACTCCAAAATTTGCCCAAGAAAAAAGTTTTTGTTTCTGGATGTGATTTGTATCTCTCCATCCTCCCTTCCCAGCCGTGTCTGCTACTTTCCATTCAGTTGCAGGGCTTAAACTATACAGATAGAGATTAACAAGGAAGAGACCCTTGGAGGTCATCTAGTCCAACCCCCGGCAAAAGCAGACCCTACACCAAATTCCAAAGATTTGCTTTGCTCTCTTTGCACTATTTTACCTGAGAGTAAGAGAGTAGGAGTGTTCCTCTTCTTGCACTACCTACACGCCTTTTACTCACGGATCCCATTGTAAGGCTGCCTCTGTTTCTACAGCATCATTTTTTATTTTATTTTTTACTTCTGAGGTTTTGCTTGGATTCGTTTCAGGAGGAATGAACGTGGTGTAGTTGTGGGTTAATTGTTGGGAATTGTCTTTGTGGTGGAGAGAATTTCACACACTTCCTTCTGGGCTTCCCTCTTTTCTCCCACACTTCTTGCCTTAACCCGGCAGCCTAAAATCTTAGCAAATTGCAACGGTTTCAAAGTATTTATAATCCACCCCAATCACAAAGGATTCTAGGCGGTGTCTGACATCAGACATGAAAAACCATAGGTGACCCTATGCTAAAATGTCACTCACTTTCCCCCCCCCTCAGATTCTTTGCTCCCATTTTTCCTGAGAATATGATTTTGTATTATTCCCAGTTACTTTTGTTTCTGACGGAATGTGCTGTCTTCAGCTTACTTTATTTTTTTTAATTTTTTTTAAAATTTGATTTATATGCCGCCCTTCTCCGGAGACTCAGGGCGGCTTACAATGCGTTAAGCAATAGCCTTCATCCTTTTGTATATTTATACAAAGTCAGCTTATTGCCCCCACAAACTGGGTCCTCATTTAACCTACCTTAGAAAGGAGGGAAGGCTGAGTCAACCTTGAGCCTTGGAGAGATTCGAACCTGCAGTAATTGCAGACAGCTGGTGTTAATCACAATGCTATCAGTCTGCTGAGCCACCAGGCCCTTTAGAGGGAAGCCCCCAGTTTCAACCTTGATAGTTAAAAAAAACCACCACTTTATTAGGATTAAAGAAAACAAAAATAATTATGCGATGGGTTTTTCTAAAAGACTGCAAGCAGGAAGGAAACTGAACTGGACAAAGCAAGACCAGGGAGAAAAAAAGGAAAAATTAAAAGAAAAAAGAAAAATAATGACTGATTTTGCTCCTGTGTGTTTAAAAACCTGAAAAAGCCAACCAACATCTGTTTAGCCATCTTAAGGTGGTCAAAATGGGAACAGACAAACATTGGCCTCCGGGGATGACTTCATGTGCTGAATGGACACTTTAATATCTGTGTTTTTGTTTTTTTGCTCCAGCAATAAGAAATCAAAATACCTGAAAAGGAACAAGTTCTGTTTAATGATGAATGACCAAGCCAGAAACAGGTAAGGCCTGAAATTAAGTTTATTTCCTCTGCTGTCCATTTTAAAAGAACTCCAGGTTTCCAGGAGCTGCATTTTTTTTAATATTTCTAATCCACCCTCCGTACAACTGCTAAATTTCCTCTCCCATCATCCCCAGCCGGCATGGGCAAAAGGTAGGGGAAGATGATAGTAAGTAACTACAGTTATCCTGGGGTTTCTTGAATCAAAATTTGAAGGAAACTGGTTTAAGGGAGATGCCCGAAGTCCTTAAAAACCGCATCAGAGAAGCCTCTGAGTAGACTTGAACTATTTCCAAATCACGGCTTATGTTCAGTTTGCCAGCTGATCTTTATAGGCATATTCTTGGCTAAGTGCTGTAAACCACTTTTAAGATGCAGTCCTAAACAAACCCCATTAAATAGTAGCTACAGTTTACACCTTCTAGGAGGCAAGGCTGTGGGATAGAGAGATCGAAGGTTGCCCTTGGACATAGGAAAACAATTGATTGTTTCTAACTTGCACTTGAATTAAATAAATGTGATAAATTAAATGCAAGGAGCCGATTATGTTGATGGGGTTTAATTAATTTCTCTACATTTAATTCAAATAGAAATTAAATAATTCCTGTAAATAGTCTCCTTAGTCTCCCAATGGGCAGCAGGGAGCTTGCTGGCTGCTGGAAAAAAAAAGCCTAGAAACGAGTGGATTGGGATTTCACTGAACTAGGGCTGCATAAAAATCTTGGTTTACGTAGGAAGAACCTGGCTAAAGAGAAATACATATGTATGTATGTGTATATATATGGTTCTAAATTCTATATGTATATATGTGTGTGTGTGTGTGTGTGTGTGTGTGTATAAGAACTTTTGAGGGGTATTTTGGCAGCATTCTGCTTGAATCTGGCGGAAGGGATATACTGGTGACTCATGCAACAAACCACAATTAAGCACACCTTGCTTAGTATGAGAGCTGGGCACAAACAAGGTTAGTGCACCGTGTGCCAGAAACTCTCCAAAAATTAACTTGCTGGAAATGCAGTTATGCTACAATTTTTAATGCACGAACTAAGGTGGCATGAGAAGTGGGGGGGAGGGGGCTTTACCACAATGATTGTTCCTTGACTGTACCAGTAGAAGAGGGAAGGAGCGGGGGGGGGGGGGGGGGGCATCAAGAGCTCCAAAGAAGTTTAACATTGTAGTCTGGATGGGAGACCACCAGGAAACCCACTACAGCTGTATACTACCTTGGGAAGTAACTCCTGCCCCCAAGCCCAAAGGGAGTCACATCTGTATGGTTGCAAAAGAAAACCTCTGGAGGTATCTAGGTCCCTATCCCCCAGGAGATGCACTCTGCAGAAGGAAGCTACTGGGACTTTGGAAAAATGGGGGGGGGACTGGCCAAATTTAGAATGGAAGACCACCAAGAAACCTAAGAAAATCTTCCTGCCAGAGCCAAGGGGCTTTGGTAAGGGAGAGGAGCGCCTGGTTGCAGTGGGAGCCCACCTCCCCAAATGGGGCACTACCCCCAGATCTGGAGATGGGGGAGCCAGGACCCCTTCCAAGCATCTCTCCTCCGCTGCGTTCCTGACCCGGGTTCCTGGCTCTGCTGCATCCGGGAGAGACCCGCTTCTGTCTTGCCTGCCTCCCACCCCCAAAAGAAAGGAGAGGGGGGGTATTTTCTTCCCTCTCTGGAAGGAAAAAGCGGGCGGGGGGGGGGGACACACGAGAAAGACCCGCTTCCTCCTTGCAATTGAGAGCAGCCCAAATTGGGCGGGCGAACCTTCCCGCGGGCGCATCCTTGGAGGTCAGGAGCCGGGCAGGGAGAGAGAGAGAGACGAGACCCCCGGGCCGGGCGCATTGGGGGGGACTTGGGGAGGGGGAAATCCCCCCTCCCGCAAGCCCCGCCGTCTGCAGCGGGGAGGTCAGAGCGGGACAAGTCAGTCCAACCTCCGGCGGCGCTTGCCTGCCTCGCTGCCTTGCCGCCCCCTCCCCAATTTCCCTTGGGCGAAGGAACGAGCAAACCAGGTTTGCATGAGTGGTCGTGGGGGGGGGGCGGCTGCCGGTGGAAAGTAGCCCATTGCTGGCCAGGAACTCCGGCTGGAAGCAGGCTGTGAATTTGGGGGATGGGGCGAGGAATGGGGGGGATGCTGAGACAATGGGGCGCCGGGGGGGCAGTGTGGGACGTCTCCCCGGGGGGGGTTTCTGGAGGGGGGGCGTGGGGATGCTGAGACAATGGGGCGCCGAGGGGGGTCAGTGGGGAAGAGTGGGGCGTCTCCCCGGGGGAGGGTCTTTCGGGAGGGGGGCGTCGGGATACTGAGCCAATGGGGCGCAGTGGGGAAGAGTAGGACGTCTCCCCAGGAGGGTCTTTCGGGAGGGGAGGCGTCGGGGTGGGGGGATGCTGAGACAATGGGGAGCCGAGTTGGGAAGAGTGGACGTCTACGGAGAGGGGGGGGGGGTCTTTCGGAAAGTGGGGGGGGCTACCCACGGCTGGTGGAGCGGGAGTGGGTGGGTGGGTGGGAAGCCCATCATCCCCATTGAAGGGGGTTCGGTCCCCGGACCCGAGTGTCTCAAACTCCAGGTATTAAAAAAGCGATCCCGAAGGGGGCGCCCTCTAGTGGCGGCGATGGGGAGGCGCAGCCGAGCGGAGCGTGGGAGCGAAAAGTTTGGATTTCTTTTGGCAAAGTCCGTTTTCGGAGCTGCCGGGCGCCGGTTGGGCTGGGCAATCCCGCCGGCCGAAGGACGCGCCCGAGGCTCCCGACCTGCCGAGGCCGCGCAAAAGGAGGACCTGAACTGGTCAACGGGCAGCTGTTAATTTAGGGGCTTTTGTCACCAGGGGGGAAAAGAGTCGCCGGTCGGAGATGTATTTTTTTTCTTACTACGGGTCTTCCCCGATTTACGACCGAGATTGAGCACCCCCCCAATTTATCTGGTTAAGTGACACGTTTGTTAAGTGAGGCTTGCCCCGTTTTACGACTTTTCTTGCCCCGTTTGTTAAGCGAATCACTGCAGTTGTTAAATTAGTCACAAGGTTGTTAAGTGAATCGGACTTCCCCCCATGGTCTTTGCTTGTCAGAAGGTGGCAAAAAGGGATCACGTGACCCCGGAACACTGCGACCGTCATAAATGTGAAACAATCGTTTAGCATCCGAATGTAAATCAAGCAACCCTGGGGATGCTGCAATGGTCATAAGTGTGAAGAATGGTCGTAAGTTACTTTTTTCAGTGCCGTTGTAACTGTGAACGGTCATTAAGTGAACGGTACAGGCATTCCCCAATTTACGACCCTAATTGAGCCCAAAATTTCTGCTGTTAAGTGAAAAAATTTGTTAAGTCAGTTTTGCTCCATTTTACAACTTTTCTTGCCACAGTTGTTAAGTGAATCACCACAGTGATTAAGTTAGTAACATGGTTGTTAAATGAATCAGGCTTCCCCTTACTTGTTGGAAGGTCACATGATCCCGGGACATTGCAACCGTCATAAATATGAATCAGTTGCCAAGCATCCAAATTTTGATCACATGACCGTAGGGATGCTTGCAATGGTCGTAAGTGTGAAAAATGGTCATAAGTCGAGGACTCCCTGTATATGTGTTTCATACGTCCATATTTCTCAGGCTTGTTTGTTTGCAGGTAAAGCGATTCTGGCATAGCATTTTGTACGAATCCACTCTCTGCAGCCTGTTAATCATGGTTTATAATCCTGGCAGGATATCCAGCCATTCTGGTGTGTTCAACAAACTTAGCATCGTCGCAGCAAACTTTGACATGGTGCAATGTGTGAACTAACTCGCCCAGTTTTTAATTATTACGCGTATTTCCCGACCGCCGCAATTCGAAAAGCTTCTCAGCCACTTAGCCAGAAGAGCTTACGCTCAAAACATCCGCAGTAAAAATGAAATAACTCAAATACGACTTGGCTTGCTGAACAGGTGGGGGTAGGCTGGGTTCACGCCAACAGCTGCCGCAATCCCCATTTTGCACGCCATAATGGTTGAGTTTGCGCCACACTTTTAAAAGGAAGAATGGTGTGCAAATTCAGCAGATGGCAGCGACCTCCCTGCTTGGAGACACTTGGAAATTAATCCTAAATTTCTTTTAATTCTGTCCTGGATTGGAAAGCTGTAGGGCGATGCAGAACTCCTGCAGTTTCAGCTCCGGGGTGCTTAGATGTGGCCCGTGGGCCAGCCTGGAAATAGCAAAGGACTGGCCCACGGTGCCTCTGCTAGTGAAAACAGGGCGTGGGGAGGCTGTGGCCGGCCTCCACATACCCTGTTTTTGGCCTGGACAGTCTCCTGCAGCACCCTGCCGGCCAAAATGAGGCATGAGGTGGCCCCGGGCAGCCCCCACATGCCCCGTTTTCGGCCTGGACAGCCTCCTGCAGCAACCTGCCAGCCAATACGGGGCATGTGGTGGCACCCCCCCACCGGTGCCCTGTTTTGGCCGGCAGGGTACTGCAGGATGGCGTCTGTTATGTCTCCTTCTCCCCCACCCCCCAGGCTGGCCCGTGGAGGACAACTACAATGTTTTTCCGGCCCTCTAAGAAATCCAGTTTGACACCGCCACTTTAGTTGGTTGCAGAGCTACAAAGAAGTTGCCACTTTTTTTTTGTTTCATTCTGCTTGGAAGCTTCTCACATTCGTCAACAAGAGTTCAAGGAATGCCACGGGCACCTCGTGCTCCAAATTGGCCCCCACTTGCTGGCATTTCAGCCACTGGCGACGGGCCTTCCTCACTTACAGATCTGAAGAAGCTTCTTCAGTTCTCAGTTCTGATGCTTGCAGATCCTGGGGACATCGGAGGTTGTCCTCCCTCTGGGCTTAGGTTTCAGAGTCTCCTTCTGGATTGCCGCCCCATAGATCCGCTCATCTGCTTTGCCCCTTAGGCACTGCTGCTCAGCCTGGCCAAGGAATGGCTTTGGTGTCTGGGAACAGGGCTGTTTGCAACATGTGGAAGGGGGCACTCCAAGGCAGTTTGCAAAGAGCCTGGTGGCAGATAGGGATAACAAAATAACAGAGTTGGAAGGGACCTTGGAGGTCTTCTAGTCCAACCCCCTGCTCAGACAGGAAATCCCATGCCATTTCAGACAAAGGATTGTCCAGTCTCTTCTTAAAAACTTCCAGTTGGAGCATTCACAACTTCTGGAGGCAAGTCGTTCCACTTATTAATTGTTCTCACTGTCAGTTCTAAGTTGCTTCTCTCCTTGATTAGTTTCCATCCGTTGCTTCTTATCCTGCCTTCAGATGCTTTGGATAATAGGTTGACCTTCTCTTCTTTGTGGCAATCCCTTAGATATAGGAACATTGCTATCATGTCACCCCTAAGTCCTTCTTTTCATTGCAGGCTGGCAAGAAAAGGCATTAGGGCTGGGCTACCTTGATCTGATCCAGACAGGAATTTTCCTTCTTTTAGGTCAAGGATGTCCAATCTTGGCCACTATAAGACCTGTGGACTTCAATTCCCAAAATTCCCAGCCAGCACAGATTGATTGGACACCTAGAAGTCTAGGTTCATTGCTTCACTTCCTGTGGTCCAGATACTGTTTGAATCTGTGACCATTGGGCATCCATCTCAGCCAATATGGCTACCAGGGAAGTGATCTGATGGCCATTCCCCATCTGAAGTTGGTCTCTCAGCTCATGTGAAGCCACAACTGGGTTTCTTCAGCTTTGTCCATTCTCTAGCGTTGCGTTACAAAGCCAGTTTGTCTTTTATAGCAAACGATGATTGCTTCTCTTGGGGTTCGTGCAACTTTTTTTTTTTTTTTATTTGATTTATATGCCGCCCTTCTCCAGAGACTCAGGGCGGCTTACAATGCGTTAAGCAATAGCCTTCATTCTTTTGTATATTTTATACAAAGTCAGCTTATTGCCCCCACAAACTGGGTCCTCATTTCACCTACCTTAGAAAGGATGGAAGGCTGAGTCAACCTTGAGCCTTGGAGAGATTCGAACCAGCAGAAATTGCAGGCAGCTGTGTTAATAACAGGGTGCACTAAACCACTGTACTATCAAGGCTCTTGCTAAACCTTTAGCCCAACTTGACAAGACAAAATTAATTTCACGTGCTTTTTTCGAATCACATAACCTCCGACCCACAACAGCCCTTCAAATAATGCAGCCCCGTTTTTAGCCTAGATGAAGGAGGTTGTGAGAACGTGGACTTGGCTTCAGCTTGGTTTGATCTTTGGTTGTGTAATTATTTAGATTTTAGCCTTGGGAATGGTATTAAAAAAAAACTCTTAACTTTTAAAAACTTTCTTGTTTTCCTCCTCCGGAGAGAAGGGGGTTGTAGGAGAAAAGACAATACAGGTTCTCCTTTTTCATGTCAGCAAGCTTGTTTTTAATTTCACAGCTAACTTGGGACAAGTTTTTTCCCCGGTCTTTCAAAACTGATTAACATCTAAGTGGAAATTTGCAGAGGTGAATAGAATGAGCCTTCTCGAAGGGGTGAATTTTGATTTGGGAACGGGAAAGGCTTCGGAGGAGGATGGGGTGGGTGGGTAACTCATTGCAATGGTGTCTCTTGGCCAATCCTTGGAGACGAAGCATCTCTACCTTCAACACAAATGTCCAGTTGGAGTCAGAGGTCATTTCATTCAAGACCACAGAGAGGAAAAGTGGCCAAAATTGTGGGAACCTTTTGGGAAAAGTGTATTTTTGAGGTTTGATGGCTAATAACACCACTTTTTTTTTTTTTTGAGTTTCAAGATAATCCTATTCTACTGCTGGAGTGGCCTGGGAATAGCCCAGACCTTCACCCAATGGAAAATCTATGGATTTTCCGACTAAAGAAACGTGTTAGTCAGAAGTGACCCAGCAATAAAACCCAGTTAATAGAAGCCGTCCTTCAATCTTGGTTTCACATGATAACAGCTGCAGAACTGAAAGACTTGGTTCACTCCATGGGAAGACGTTGTAAGGCCGTCATTCATGCTAAAGGTTACCCAACTAGGGATTAACTGACATGGTGATCGTTTTTATATATCTCGTTTTTTTTCTATGGTGATAATTTTTGTATATCTCGTTTTTTCTACATGTTTCACTTTTCTTCTTTATACTGTAACTGCGATTCTAATAGCAAATCCTTCATAAAAGTGATTGCATTACATTCTTTATTAAATTATCTTTCCATTGATATATAATTTTATGGTACTTCTCAAAATAAAAAAGTGGTGTTATTAGCTTGTTTTAGAAAATACACTTTTCCCAAAAGGTTTCCACAATTTTTGGCCACTACTGTATTTGAGGAAACTAGCAATATCTGACTTAAGCCAAAGGGTTGATGTCCTGAAGTTGCCCATTCAGGTAGAACCCGGTTGTATGGTTTGATGTGACGTGATGCACAAAGCTAGACGATGGTGGGTTTTTTTGCCAAACCATGATCAACAACCTGGGTTTGAGTGATTGAGGCTTATTGCCACATAACGGTAAGAACAGCCTTCTTCAAAGCGAAGACTCCACTGTCTGGGGAACTGAAATCCAGCATATTTAAAAGGCCGAAATAAATGCATGGGAGTGGTCCTTGGTGGTCTCTGAGCTGAGTTGTTTTCTTGAAGATGTTTCATTACTCAACCCAGGTAATATCATGATCACGTCACCTCACCTCCCATCTTGATTATTGCAACACGCTTTACATGGAGCTGACCTTAAACAGCTCCACTTGGTCCAAAATGCAGCAACACGCATGGTTTTGTGCAGACCTCGGTGTGCACATGTGTCACCTCTCCTGAGGGAGCTGCATTGGTTGCCGATTTGCTTCCGGGTGCAATTCAAGGTGCTGGTTGTCCCCTTTAAAGCCCTTCATGGCTTGGGACCAGGTGATCTGAGGGACCGTCTCTTGCCGGTCACATCTACCCGACCCACTAGGAGGTAAGGAATGTTGCGGGTCCCGTCGCCGAAGGAAGTATGTTTGGTGGGACCCAGGAAAAGGGCCTTCTCTGTGGTGGCTCCCTCCCTCTGGAACATCATCCCTTCAGAAATTAGACTGACCCCCATTCTGACACTCTTCGGTTGGCCCTCAAGATGTGATTTTGTCAGCTGATGTGGTCTGGGGAATCCAGAGTGGGAAGGATGGTTGATTTGAGTGTGTGGTGTAGCCGAGGTTGGTTTTTTTTTTTTTGTTATTTTACGTTTTATTATTTTTATTTTTTTCTACGTTGTGTTTTTGTTGTCTGTAAGCCGCCTAGAGTTGCTGTGAGCAAATAGGTGGCTAGATAAATTCTCTAAAATAAATCAGGACCCAGATTGTTGGGGACAATATGCTGACTCTGTAAAGCGCTTAGAGAGGGCTGTAAAAGCACTGTGAATTCTAAGTGCTATTGCTATTGCTAAAATGAATAAATAAATGGTGAAAACACCCAGAAAACACTCATTTCAACCCTCTGTGCAAGAAATATTCTCCCCTCTCCTGATAAAGGAAGCAATTTTGCCAAGGGTGGATAGATAGGATTCTGCCTTGGGCTGCATTCCAGGACAGCATTAGAAGCCATCTGTCGAAAATGATTTAGGATCTCCTGCTTGGACGGGGGTCGGACTAGATGACCTACAAGGTCCCTTCCAACTCTGTTCATCTGTTCAAAGCCAGCTCATTGATCTGGGTGGACTTGACTTTTGAGGAGGCCAGCAGAGAGCAGCAGGGCTTGTGACCTTGAAGAGATGTTTCTGGGTGCAAAAAATTCCTTTTTCTTTCTGCTTCATTTGTCAGCAGTGGCTGGTTGCGTGGGATCTCATTCTTAAAAAGCTCATTTTTTTTCCTCTTTGGGGCTCCCGGGGCCTGCGTTTCATCTAATTTTCAATAAAATGTGTGGTGAGTTGAATTATTGCCGCGGATTCCAAGCAAAACCAAAAAAAAAAGAAAAAAAAAGATTCAAATACTTGCTTATCTTTTGCTTCGCTATTGTTAGCTGCAACTACTAATAGCTTGCAGATGTTTGGAATGGCATTGTTTCATTAAAAAAAAAAACTGGTTTGTGTGTCTGTTTGTGCAATAAGCCCCCTGTTAGCATGTATTGATTCAGTGCTTAAATATGTGGCTGTTACTTGAGAATGGGTTTGCAAATATTTGGGGTTCGGTGCTGGCAATTCAAAACCGCTTCCATTCTTGCCTTCAATTTTCCGCAGGAAAAAAGGGGTTGTGAGAATAGCCATGAAAACAGGAGTCGTTGCCGGAGGGGCCCGATGCCTGGATTTCTGCAGAACGATGCCTGTCTTTGCTCATTGTTGCTTAAACCCTTTTAATACATGATATCCTGTGATGGCATTGAGATCCTGTACATGCGGTCATGAGCCCAATCTTAGGATTCACACCATTTGTATCAGCAATCTGGGCTAAAAGTTGTTGCTAATAAACATTCTGAGTTACCATTTTTCTTCATTAAAAAATAATCATTCTATTTTCTTTTCTTTCTTTTTTTTTTTTTTTGGCTCCTTTTACACTCAAGAATTTCAAGCCAGGCAAGGGGGAAAAAAAAATCATTGTGCAAAATTAAAACTTGCGTTCTGGCATGATTACTCACATGTAAATGCCTGGGAATTACACAACCCCTTCGCGATCTCTCCAAATTGTAAATATTTGCAAAGTGTGATACACGTAAAGTTAAAAATTAAGAGAAATTGGGCTGCTTGTTTCCAAAAAACAGCACGATTAATTGCTGCTTTTTAAAAATTTTCTTTTTGATGATAATTTGATGAAATTTGCTAAAGCTCCTTTTTTTCCCCCATTCAATTTGTTTCGTTCTTTCTGCTTCTAGTCTAGCTTGCTGAACCAACTTCTGTTGCAGTCGCTCGTGGGAATCCTCCCTCCGTCCTTCAGGCGATGATGATGATGATGCAGTAGCGAAAAGGCCCAGCAAAGGGGAAAGGATGAGAAGGGGAGGCTGGCTGTGGACCATGGGGCTTGTCATGGTCCTGGCAGCCACCAGCATTGAGAGTTTCTCCAGCCCCAGGTGAGTCCTTGCCCTCATCCAGTGAAAAGGCAGAGCTGACTAAATTATAGCAAGCACTTTCAAGGTTTTCTGCAAAACTAACGGGGCAAGCTTGGGTGGTCCAAAGATGGCCCTCACCCACCCAGGAGATGGGTGAGAGCAAGGGGCACCTCTTCCGCTACTTCGGGCCATGGTGGTGCAGTGGTTAGAATGCAGTACTGCAGGCTACTTCAGCTGACTGCTGGCTGGCTGCAATTTAGCAGTTCGATTCTCACCAGGCTCAAGGTTGACTCAGCCTTCCGTCCTTCCGAGGTCGGTAAAATGAGGACCCAGATTGTTGGGGGCCAGAGGCTGACTCTGTACACTGCTTAGAGAGGGCTGTAAAAGCACTGTGAAGCAGTATATAAGTCTAAGGGCTATTTCTTTCTTTCTTTCATCTATCTATCTATCTATCTATCTATCTATCTATCTATCTATCTATCTATATCTATCTATCTATCTATCTATCTATCTATCTATCTATCTATCTATCTATCTATCTCTACCTAAGAGCTGTGGCCGAGGTCGGCTCAATGGTTAGAATGCAGTATTACAGGCTAATTCTGCCAACTGCCAGCAGTTCGATCTGGATCGGCTCAAGGTTGACTCAGCTTTCCATCCTCCCGAGGTGTGTAAAATGAGGATCCAGATTGTTGGGGCAAGAGGCTGACTCTGTAAACCGCTTAGAGAGGGCTGTAAAAGCACTGTGAAGCGGTATATAAGTCTAAGTGCTATTGCTATATTTTTTATTTTCCTTACCTTTTAAGGTATAGGTGAAATCATTGTGGTGTTAACAATTTCACTTGTATATTGTAGAGACATCAATTGTGTACCTATCTAATATCTGCATGAGGCAATTTACTATTTGCATTTAAAATACAATAAATAACTAACTAACTTGGGGAAAAAAATACGTCAAAGCAGCCGTCACGACAGTGTGAGGAAACTCTGCCTGTTTTTTTTTTACATGTGTCACATATTTGACAACGTAAAACATGTCAGTTGCACCATCTCGGGTGTTCTGTTGACTTTTCTGACCTCTGGACTCCACCCCTACCCACCCCATGGCATTAATTGACCCTTTTCTGCTGTCAGAGGCCGGCATCGGATTGCCAAGGTGCAAAACACACCCTCCTTGTGGCTGACCCTGCGTTGTCCTTTTGTGCTTCTCACCCATAGGTGTGGTGGATGCTCCATGAAGATGAGAAGCCACACCGTGTCCTACCTCGCCTCCCTTGTCCAGCTGGTCCACCAGCCCTACCTCACCCTGTGTCCGGGAAACAGGCTCTGCAGTACATACAGGCAAGAGAATGGAGAGAAACCAGGGGATGGTCTGGGCTTCTATCTTGACCCTCCCACATCCTGTAGCAGGGAGTTCCAGGGGTTCATTGCATGCCGTTGAAGGCCTCGGCAAGTTCCACCTACAACCCATGACAGTTTATGAAAAAGGACATAGGTGGAAGTTTCTGTAGCCTTCAATGGCATGCAGTGAACCTCTAGAACTCCCTGCTACAGGGTGTGGGAGGGTCAAGGTAGAAAGGCAATGCATTTTGCATTCTCCTTTTCATCTGGGTTTATTCCCTTCTGAGTGCTGATCGAAAGGCATTGGGGCAGATAGCGGGCACCCTTTGGGTCCAGCCAAGAACGCAATGCTGGCTTCCTTCTCCTCAGTCATCTCCCCCCAGAGAGTGGGATTTCCCACGATCTAATTCAGGGTTTCTCCACCTTGTTAGCTTTGAGATGTGTGGACTTCAACTCCCAATTAGTAGCAACCATGTTACTAACTTAACAACTGTGGCAAGATACGTCGTAAAATGGGGCAAACTCGCTTAGAAACTCACAATAAGAAGGAATCCATGTTCTCCTCGGCTTATGACTACGGTGCTATTGAGCTGAAACTTTCTGTTGCAAAGCAAGAACTTAGTCATAAGCCGAGGAGAACATGGATTCCTTCTTATTTTCCCAACAAGAATAACCCTGTGAAGTTGCCTGGAGTGAGAGAGGGGGATTTCCCCCCGGTACGTAGTTTTTGGAGTTGTTAATGATTCCTTCTTTGTATGTTGCTTTGAAGAGCAACTAAGATGATCAAAGGCCTGGAGACTAAACCAATTATGGGTTTCTAAAGTTTTTACTACCCGTTCTGTGGGTGTGGCTTGGTGGGCGTGGCAGGGGAAAGTTACTGCAAAATCCCCCTTTCCTCCCAATCAGCTGGGACTTGGGAGGCAGAGAATAGATGGGGTCTGGGCCAGTCAGAGGTGGTATTTCCTGGTTCTCCGAATTACTCAAAATTTCCGCTACTGGTTCTCCAGAACTGGTCAGAACCTGCTGAAACCCACTCTGGAACGGCTGCAGGATTTGGGTTTGGCCAGTCTAGAGAAAAGAAGGAGTAGGGGTTGCATGATAGCAGCATTCCGGTAATGAGGGGCTGCCACAAAGAAGAGGGGGTCAGATTATTCCCCAAAGCACCAGAGAAACAGGACAAGAAACAATGGATGGAAACTGATCAAGGAGAGAAGCAATCGGGAATTAAGGAGAAACTTCCTAACAGTGAGGACAATTAACCAGTGGAACAGCCTGCCACCAGAAATTGTGGGTGCTTCATCACCTCCTCTTTTTAAGAAGAGACTGGACAGTCATTTATCTGAAATAATATAGGTTCTCCTGCTTGAGCAGGGGGCTGGACTAGAGGACCTCCAAGGTCCCTTCCAGCTCTATTCTAATTCTCCTTATTTGCAAACCTCCCAAAGATGCTGGGAGTCGGGCAGCTTATACAATGTATTTGTATACAATATAAACATGTATTTTTGGGCTGGGCAACTGGCCCTTTCCGATCTGCTTTTCTCCTCAAAATATCCAGCAAGTTCACATTTTGGGCCTTGTGGTTTTGCAGAACTACCTATAAAGTCGGCCATCGTCAGGTTTATCGGAAGATTTCCCAGCCGGAATACGTTTGCAGTCCTGAATGGAAGCGGAGAAGTGCTTTCTCTCAGCTCGGATGTCCCACAGGTGCCTTTTCTTTATGTTGAAGCATTAACCGAAAAGACTGATGCTGAAGAAACTCAGTTTATTTGATGCAAACAGAAGCTCTTTTTCCCTCAAAACTGTATATCAGGTTTTCTGACCTAGGCTTCCTGAGACAGTAAAAAGCACCCGATTAGTCCCCAAAACCCTCTTTTTATTTCAATGGCTGTGAATTCTGTTCATTCACAGCCTGCAAAGAGTCACAAATAGCTTGTAAAGAGTCCGACAGAAGTCTGCCACAGTCCTTCGGGATAAGGCTGATAAACACCCACCTTTATCTCCCGTGACACGCTGCCAAAGACCTCATTGGCAATTAGCTTTGCAAGGCTACACGGAGCACAGAGTCAAAACGGAGCTTCAGAATTTAAACCGACCAGCAATAACAAAGTTGCTTCCTGCAAAGGCTCACGTGCCTTTGCTCCTTCTTTATGTCTTATGAGAAGGGCCAGTCATCTCCAAGCCTTACTCCCGAGTCACCCCTTTTGTTTTAACTGTTCTTGCCTTCTGGCAGCTCTGCGCATGTGCGCAGTAGGAACAGGCTCCTCCTGTTCCTCTGACTCGCTGACATCAAACTCTGGAGGCTCTGGAGTCAGCACATAACTCCCAGATGGCCCTGGCCCCATCTCTGCCTCTGACACAGAGCCCTCGTCTGAGCCTTCCCATGTTCCTCCCCAGCCTCCTCAGGTTTAAACTCCTTAAACTCCTCCTGAATTTAGGTTTGTAGGTGGTTGTTATAGAAAAGGTTAGGACTTAACTATTTTTGTAGAAGGAAAAAGTTGCTGCTATAATTTTACTATGCACTGAAAAAAAGTTAGAAGTCTCTGGCTTTTTCTTTCTTTCTTTTTCCCTCACTCTATCCCCCTCTCCTTTTCCCTTCATCCTTTTTTTTTCTTGTCTTCATTTTTGTTTGTATTTTATATTAAGAAAAATCTTTAATAAAAATTATCAAAAGAGCTGCGTATCAGGCACCCGAATCTTTGAAAAGATAATTGCAACTTTTCAACCAAAGTCTGTAGAGATTCTCAATCATCCAGGTCACAGTTGTCCCGAAGGTACTTTTTCAGGAGGCAGCTGGACTTTCTGGTTTTTTTCTTTTGAAGACATTTCGCTTCTCATCCAAGAAGCTTCTTCAGTTCTGACTGGATGGTGGAGAAGGGAAGGATTTATACTCCTTGCAGACAGATGGTCCTTTGCATCCTTTTAGAGGGTTGTTGAGGTCATCTGGAGGTTTATCTGTGTCCTCAGGGTCACCTGAGTGGTGCAAATGGTTCCTGTAGTCTGCAATTTTTCCTCTGGAAATCCCTACTGTCCTGTCGGAGCTGAAGAAGCTTCTTGAATGAGAAGCGAAATGTCTTCAAAAGAAAAAAAACAAGAAAGTTCAGTTGCCTCCTGAACAAGCACCTTTGGGACAACTTTTCAACCATGTTAATTCCAGGAACAGCTAAGCCAACCCTGGATCAGTCAAACCCAATAACTCTGTTCTGACAGCATGTTTGTGCCTGAGAGATAGCAGATAATGGTGAGGTAGATAGCCAGGATCGTCCCACTTCCACCTGTCTGAATGGAAGTGGGGTTCCCCCCGCCTTCCCCTGTTTTTGGCTTTGTGGTCCCCAAGTTTCCATCTGGTCTTGTATAAAATCAGCCCACACGTTGACTGATTTACGAGCAGCCGGTCTGCAGGAAAGAGAGGCCGGCAGGATGCAAACATAACTGATGTGTTTGTCTCACCGCAGCTGCTATTTGCCGCCCACCGTGCCAGCCCAGCCGGAAATGTTCGCTCCCAAACGACTGCGCCTGCCCTGGATGGACCGGGAGGTGTTGCCAGACAGGTAAAAGTCTTTGGGTGCTGCCAGGTGTTTCCTCTTCAGGAGAAGCTGCAGGACAGCCCGATGCTGGCAGTGGGGAAGGTGCTGTGCTCCAAAACCTCAGATTCATATGACTTGCAACAGGAAGGAAGTGAGCGAGGTGCCGGGTTCTGCTCCCACCCGGGTCTCGGTTGTCGGGTGAACTGGCCTGTGGGTGGAACCACAGAGCGAGATTGGCTCACATCACGAGAAACCGACGTTTGTTAGTTTGTCTATTGAAGGGAAGTTGGGAAGCAAAGAACTCGAACAAGTGCCATTTTGTTTGTTCAAACACTATTTTACTATGATGATGATGATGATCAGACTTTAATCTCACCTTTTATTTATATATATATAAAATATAACATATTATATTAGACCTCCTGGCCCATTTTCCCACCTTGGGTGATCCAGCTCTTCTTTTGTCTCTCCTGTGCAATGGTCAAATCTATTTAGAATTAGAATTAGAATTAATTAGAATTAGAATTAGAATTAGAATTAGAATTAGAATTAGAATTAGAATTAGGAGTGGAGTGGAGTGGAGTGGAGTGGAGTGGAGTGGAGTAGGAATAGGAATAGGAATAGGAATAGGAATAGGAATAGAATAGAATAGAATAGAATAGAATAGAATAGAATAGAATAGAATAGAATAGAATAGAATAGAATAATTGGAAGGGACCTTGGAGGTCTTCTAGTCCAGCCCGCGGCTCAAGTAAGAGAAACTATACCATTTGGGACAAGTGGCTGCCCAGTTTCTTCTTTAAAATCTCCAGTACTGGAGCATCCACGATTTCCAGTGGCAAGCTGTTCCACCGATTAATTGTCCTCACTGTTAAGAAGTTTCTCCTTCATTCCAGGTTGCTTCTCTGTTGGATCAGTTGCCATCCATTATTTCCTGTCCTGCTTTGGAGAATAATTTGGAGAGCACTGCGATTTTTGAAGTCGGGGCCCTCCTGGGACGTGCCTTTCCAGACTCCCATGTGGCTATAGGAGGCTTTAGAGACCACCTACTTCAGGGATGTCCAGCTCGATTTCATTGAGGGCCACATCAGGGCTGTGTTTGATCTTGGGGAGGCTGTGGTGGGCGCGGTCAGCTTGACGTCACTTGTGTTGGGGGCGCCTGTGGGGGCCCGAGTGCTCTACCAGCGAAAATAGTTTCCCGAATTCTGTTTTCGGCTGCGACGGCCTCCTGCAACCTTCTACCAGCAAAAACTGAGCTTGGGAGAGCTGCACACAGCCCTTCCAAGCTCTGCTTTTGCTGGCAGAGGCACTGCGGGCTTTGCTGTTTCCAGGGCGGACCCAAGGGCCAGATCAAAGCCACCCGTGGGCCTTCAGTTTGACACCCCTGATCTAGTCCATCTCCATGAGGGACAGACCTCTGAGAATGTGTCCCTTCCCAAAGGAGCGCTTAGTCCTAGGAAATTCTTCTTGATGCCAAACAAAAGTCTTTACGGTTCTCCTATTCGGTCTTTAGAAGATCCCTTTAACTCTGTACCCTCGCCTGTTCGTGCAGGAACTAAGGCTAGCAAACTGCTACTGGTGTCTCGTAAGGCATTCAAAGCTGGGTTTTTCCAGCGGGCATTTGGGCTGGCATGTTAGATAGGCCCATTGTTCTGTCCCCGTCACACACACGCACACACAAACAGACAGCCAGGGGTTCAATAAAACTGGCAGACAACAAATTCTTTCGATAAGAGGATTGGCAGCAACCCAGTAGCTGCTTGCCACTCATAGAGGGAGGGGTTGTTCCTCTGACAGATAAACCTAAATAAGATACACACAGTTCAAGAATTGTCAAGTCCAGTCCGTATTAAATCCAAGGCAGATAACGTTGTTTCAAAGATACAATGTGACTCACTAGTAGTTAGTTTTGTCCGTCACAGAATCTGAATGGCCACCTCACCCACTTTTATCCCCCGTGGGGTGTGGTCCAGTGACTCAGCCTAATCTCTGGCATGCCTCCTTTTCTGCTGCGTGTGCTTGTCTCTCCGACGCTGGCGTGGATCCAGCCAAGACTTATCTCCGTCACTGTCCGACTGCGAGGAGATACCTGGCTCCTGGCCAATCTCTTCTCCTTCGGGAGACACCTGAGGCATTGCCAGAGAGGAGGGTCCTGGAGAGGGAGGCCTGGCCAACTCCTCTCCTTCATGTTCGGAGCCTTCTCCCTCCGATAAGTCGGCCTCGGGGGTCGGAGTCACAACACCCATTTCGAGAGTTGGTGTGACGTGGCGTGATTGCCAGATCATATCTCTTCCCCATCATCAGTGTAAAATTATTATTAAAATGTATTATTGTAAATGGATGCAACAAGAAACGCACTAATCAGGCCTGGGATGGAGGCTGCTTCCACCATACAGGGGTCCCCTTGGCTCACTGCTTCCTCCTCTGCCTGCAGACGTAGACGAGTGTGCAATGGGGAAACATGGCTGCCGCCAGCTTTGCGTCAACACGGCCGGAAGTTACCGCTGCGCTTGCCATCCAGGGTACGAGCTCCAGGCGGATGGACAAACTTGCCGGGCTCTGAAAGTGCCCCCGACCCCAGCTCCCCCAGGTGAGATCAGAGTTTGCTGCTTTAATCTTTGTCTGGCAGGGCTTTGTGTGCTTGCTCACAACAACTGACTTTGAGCCTTTGCATGGAATTTCTTCTCCATTTCCCCCAACATTTGGATTTGCACCTGGGCCCTCCTTCTGGCCACCTTGGTGACTTGGCTGGCTTCTTTTCGCTAAGCAAAGCTAGAGGTACTGATACAGATTAATAGAGTTGAAAGGGACCTTGTAGGTCATCTAGTCCAACCCCCTCCCTGCCCAAGCAGGAGACCCTACACCATTTCTGACGGATGGCAGCCCAGTCTCTTCTTGAAAGCCTCCATTGATGAAGCTCCCCCAACTTCTGAAGGCAACTTCTGTTCCATGGGTTGATTGCTCTCAGTCAGAAAATTTCTCCTTATTTCTAAGTTGAATGTCTCCTTGATCAGTTTCCATCCATTATTCCTTGTCTGGCCTTCAGGTGCTTTGGAGAATAGCTTGAGCCCCTCCTCTCTGTGGCAGCCCCTCAAACATTGGAAGACTGCTATCCTGTCTTCCCTGGTCCTTCTCTTCCCTAGACTAGCCAGGCCCAGTTCCTGCAATCGTTCATCGTATGTTTGAGCCTCTAGTCCCCTAATCCTCTTGGTCCAGAAGGAGAATCCACTTTGATGACACCTTGAGTATATTATGCAGGAATGGTGTTCCTCGCCAGTGGTAGGTGCGTCGGTGGGTGGGTGGGTGAGTAGGTTCCTTTAGTTAGAGGTCTCATGAGGAGTTGCCCTCCCAGGTAGGACAGGAAGACAAAATTCTTGTTACTTTTTTTTTTTTTAATTTGATTTATATGCCGCCCTTCTCCGGAGACTCAGGGCGGCTTACAAGGCGTTAAGCAATAGCCTTCATCCTTTTGTATATTTATACAAAGTCAGCTTATTGCCCCCACAACTGGGTCCTAATTTCACCTACCTTAGAAAGGATGGAAGGCTGAGTCAACCTTGAATTACTTAAATGCCCGGCGGAAGGCACAACCATAGCTACATTTTTCCAGGGTCCCCCCAGTATGATAAATGAATCCAGTACCTGGGCTAGTAGACAACTTGATTCAATTTGAATCGGGGTGAAATCCAGCAGGTTCTGACAGGTTCTGGAGAACCGGCAGCGGAACTTTTGAGTAGTTTGGAGAACCAGCAAATACCACCTCTGGCTGGCCCCAGAGTGGGGTGGGAATGGAGATTTTGCAATATCCTTCCCCCAGGAGTGGGGAGGGAATGGAGATTTTGCAGTATTCTTGCCCTGGAGTGGGGTGGGAATGGAGATTTTGCAGTATCCTTCCCCTGGAGTGGGGAGGGAATGGAGATTTTGCAGTATTCTTGCCCTGGAGTGGGGTGGGAATGGAGATTTTGCAATATCCTTCCCCCCAGGAGTGGGGAGGGAATGGAGATTTTGCAGTATTCTTGCCTTGGAGTGGGGTGGGAATGGAGATTTTGCAGTATCCTTCCCATGGAGTGGGGTGGGAAAGGGGATTTTTTTACTACTGATTCTGTGGGCGTGGCTTGGTGGGTGTGGTGTGGCTTGGTGGGCATGGCAGAGGAAGGATACTCTTCCTCTGCCACGCCCACCAGGCCACACCACACCCACCAAGCCACGCCCACAGAACCGATAGTAAAAAAATTTGGATTTCACCACTGATTTTAATCCATCAACTGTAGCCTGGATGAAAACACTAGCAGTGTTTCTCAACTCTGCCATTTTACAATGAATGGGCTTCAACTCCCAGAATTCTGGGAATTGAAGTCCATCCATCTTAAAAGTGGCAGAGGTTGAGAAACATGACTCTAGAGGCCTCACCTCCAGGGTGTTGTGCGGATCCATCTGGTCCTCAAAGAGGAATGGCTGCACTGTTTCTTGTGGCGTCTGAACAATGGAGGGATATATCTATCTTCTCCAAGCATTTTCTCAGATGCTACGTGTAGCCTTGTGGGAGAACTCAGATTTTTCACAGTTAGACGAGTTTAATGTGTGCAGCGCACCCAAGGTTACCTGGTCCCTAATCCTGACCCAACATGGCTACCTGGAGCTCCCAAACATCACTTTTAATGCTGCACACACCTTCCTGTAGCACCCCAAGGCTTTTCTCAGAGGCTTCGGAGGGTCCGCCTGCTGCCTTCCTTCTCTACGTCGCACCCCGAGCAGGAAGAGGAGACCACCAGCCGAGGCTGACCGCGGCTCATTATTACTTTTGGTACGCGCTGTGCCACTTCAAACTCGTACCGTGAGTAATAATGCGCGGAGGGGCAGCCTTTACGCCGAAGAGGAAGAGTGGAGCAACGTGTCGCCGCCAGCCTTCGATCCGTGGAAAGGGAAAAGAGCCACTTAGCCCGTGGCTGATTTCCTGCACTCTCTTGGGCAGACCAAGAGGAGGAGGATTTTGAACGTCTGGGATGCTTTTGGTTGGTTTTTATCACTTCTCCTCCAGGAGCGCGAGATATAGTGCTCCGTCCAAAAACAAGCTTGCAAGGTAGGCCAGGTAGAGAGCCAGCAAGTGGTTTAAGTCTGTGGTTGAGGGTAGTCTTGAACTCAGGTTTCCCTGCTTCCAGCCCAACAACTCAGCTCCATACCAGACGGACTCTGTGTGGTTGTTGGAATTTGCAATCCTGCCTGGATAAGGAGAGTGCCAGATAGATTGGAATCCCAGCAAATAAAACGTCTACTCATTTCTCCACGGATGGCTGTTTGGTTGTTAACCTCTCCAGTCTTTGCCCACTGAAACAATTACAATCAACAGGGAGAAACCCCCACCTTCACTAGCACTGGTGATGTTACCTAGTTGGAGAAGGAGAAGTCTTCAAACCAGCAGCCAAACTCAAGAGAGCCCCAAGGACTCCAGAGATTAAAATCAGAAAATGAATTTAATAATGGTAGACACACACACATACAAAAACACATACATACCAGGGGTGAAATCCAGCAGGTTCTGACAGGTTCTGGAGAACCGGTAGCGGAAATTTTGAGTAGTTTGGAGAACTGGCAAATACCACCTCTGGCTGGCCTCAGAGTGGGGTGGGAATGGAGATTTTGCAATATCCTTCCCCCAGAAGTGGGGAGGGAATGGAGATTTTGCAGTATCCTTCCCCTGCCACACCCACCAAGCCACACCACACCGTCTAAGCCAGTGGTCCCCAACCCCCGGTCCGCGGACCGGTGCCGGGCCGTGAAGTACCTGGCACCGGGCCGCGCAGCGGCCGGGGGACAGGAACGCTTCAGCACAAAGGCTCCTGGGCCGTGCGCAATGGGCCTGCGCAAAGGCTCAGGCTCCTGGGCCGTGCGCAATGGGCCTGCGCAAAGGCTCCTGGGCCGTGGCCCCACCCCTGCGCGTGCTCAGCGGGCCGCGGCCCCACCCCTGTGCGCGCTCAGCGGGCCGCGGCCCCACCCCTGCGCGCGCTCAGCGGGCCGCGGCGATAAAAAGGTTGGGGACCACTGGTCTAAGCCATGCCCACAGAACTGGTAGTAAAAAAATTTGGATTTCACCACTGATACGTACAAAGGTAGTCTTCGAGTTACGACCACAATCGAGCCCAAAATTTATGTTGTTGAGGGAAACATTTGTTACGTGAGTTTTGCCCTGTTTTACAACCTTCCTTGCCGCAGCTGTTAACCGAATCACTTGCAGTTGTTAAGTTGGTTGTTAAGTGAATTAAGTGAAAACACAGTTCCCCCTTGACTTTGCTTGTCACAAGATCGCAAAAGCGGATCGTGTGACTGTAGGACATGGCGACCGTTGTAAATCTGAACCCGTTGCCAAAGATCTGAATTTTAATCGCCTGACCATGGAGATGCTGCAGTGGTCATAGGTGTGAAAAAGAGTCCTATCTATGTCACTTTTTTCAGTGGCGTCATTAACTTTGAACAACCACTGTTCAACTGTTGTAAGTCGAGGACTACCTTATACTTCAGTCGAGCGAGACTCCTGATGGCTTCTTAGACCCATCGGATTGTTTCTTGGCTATAACTGGGAGCAATTTGCCTTGGGAAGCCGTTGTGGGAAGCCGTTGTGAAGGAATGCAGACCTGGCTTTGAGGAAGGAAGAAGAGAGACGTCGGGGGTGGTGGAACGTGGACAGAGAGAAGGAAGTTCAAGAAAGAAACTTGAGAGGACCCCATCCTGATTCTCTTAGTGTGCGAAGGGACCGAGAGAAACTTGGACAGACTTTCGGGAGCCTCTTATTATATCCTAAAATAGCAACAAACACAACCTTCTTGGAATCATTGCGATGTCTGTCCTTAACCTGGTTCTTACCAATGTTTTGTTTTGTTTTGTTGTGAATTTGTGCAGCAGGAAGTGACAGCCTTCCCGTTCCAGACGAAGTGAGGGAGCTGAGAAGCAGGTTGGCGGCTTTGGAAGAAGTGAGTCTCCTTCTGGTAACTGCGGTTAGGAACGGAGGTTGTCTGAATGGAATAGATAGAATAGAATTTTTTATTGGCCAAGTGTGATTGGACACACAAGGAATTTGTCTTGGTGCATACGCTCTCAGTGTACATAAAAGAAAAAATACATTTGTCAAGAAACATAAGGTACAACACTTAATGATAGTCATAGGGTACAAATAAGCAATCAGGAAACAATATCAATATAAATCATAAGGATACAAGCAACAAAATTGCAGTCATACAGTCATAAGTGGAAGGAGATGGGTGGTGGGAACGATGAGAAGATTAATAGTAGTGCATACTTAGTAAATAGTTTGACAGTGTTGAGGGAATTGTACAGTGGCCTTCACTGCAACTAAGCAACATAAATCCATAGGCTCAGGCAGAGATCAGGGAGGAAAATTCACTCAGTGATTAAGGTGATGGGCTTGACTTAGAAAAGAAGGTCCTACGTTGAGCTTCCCGGATGGAGTCTTCACGAACACAGCTTTAGTTGGCAATGGTGCATATAGAACAGAATAGAATAACGGAGTTGGAAGGGGCCTTAGAGGTCTTCTAGTCGAACCCCCTGCTTAGGCAGGAATCCCTACACCACTAACAAATGGTTATCCAACATCTTCTTAAAAACTTCCAGTGTTGGAGCATTTACAACTTCTGCAGGCAAGTTGTTCCACGGATTAATTGTTCTAACTATCAGGAAATTTCTCCTTGGTTCTAAGTTGCTTCTCTCCTTGATTAGTTTCTACCTGTTGCTTCTTGCCCTACTCTCATATGTGGTTGATTCTTGTAGAGTAGAGTAGAGTAGAGTAGAGTAGAGTAGAGTAGAGTAGAGTAGAGTAGAGTAGAATAGAATAGAATAGAATAGAATAGAATAGAATAGAATAGAATAGAATAGGATATGAAATAGAGAATGGAATGGAATGGAATGGAATGGAATGGAATGGAATGGAATGGAATAGAATAGAATAGAATAGAATAGAATAGAATAGAATAGAATAGAAATAGAAATAGAAATAGAAATAGAAATAGAAATAGAAATAGAAATCTTTATTGGCCAAGTGTGATTGGACACACAAGGAATTTGTCTTGGTGCATATGCTCTCAGTGTACATAAAAGATACATTCATCAAGAATCATAAGATACAACACAGTGATAGTCATAAGCAATCAAAATAAGCAATCATGTCATACTAGGAAACCAAATAAAACAATATAAATTGTAAAGATACAAGCAACAAGGTTATAGTCATAAGTGGGAGGAGATAAGTAATAGGAAAGAAGAGAAGAATAATAGTAATACAGTCTTAGTAAATTATTTTTAGACTAGAATTCTTTATTGGCCAAGTGTGATTGGTTATACAAGGAATTTCTCTTGGTGCATATGCTCTCGGAGTACATAAAAGAAAAGATACATTCGTCAAGAATCATAAGGTACAACACTTAATGATAGTCATAGGGAAACAGTCAATAAATCGTAAGGATACCAGCAACAAGGTTACAGTCATACAGTTATAAGTGGGAGGAGATGGGTGATAGGAACAATGAGATGATTAATAGTAGTGCAGACTTAGTAACTAATTTGACAGTGTTGAGGGAATTATTTGTTTAGCAGAGTGATGGCGTTCGGGAAAAAACTGTTCTTGTGTCTAGTTGTTCTGGTGTGCAGTGCCCTATAGCGTCGTTTTGAGGGTAGAAGTTGAAACAATTTATGGCTGATTCTCTTGGGATGTCCTGGTGGTCTCCTTTCCCAGGACTAACTCAACTGGCTCTCCTTGGCTCTTTCTAAATGAGGCAGCTCTATATTGCCACCTATTGCTGCACAAGGGAAAGTCTCATTCACGCTCAGCTCATGATTTAATACATGGCTCCCTTTTCTTGGCTACAACCTGGAAGTGACATGCCTTTGGGAAATATGTCTGGGGATTATGAAAGAGACTTTCCCTCTGTGCTGCAGTGGGTGGCAGCTGATCAAGACAGAAAGAGCCAAGGAGGATCAGCTCAGTTAGTCCTTGGAAAGGAGTGTTGGAAAAAATATCCATCTGGTTCAGTTCCAAGCCGGGAGAAAGACACTGGAAAAATGGAGGCTGATTGGAAAGATGGTTTAATGATGAAGCAGAACCACAGGGGTTCTGGGCAGCAGACCACATGGAGTTGAGAGGGCGGGTATTTATACCTTCTCTTGGGGTTTGCACTTGAGCTTCCTGTTCCTGTGCAAGAACATGTATTCTATTGGTTGTTGTCAGACTCCCCATGGAGCCATGTACAAATCCTAGGAGTTGATCTGAGCTTAAGTTTGGTTGAAGTTTGTCTGATGCAATGAAGGGGCATGTTTACCACCTTGAGTTCGCTATAAAGTAATAAAAGCAGGATAAAAAAATCTAATACATTAAAAAAAAAACCTGCCAGGAGACCTCCTGGGAGCCACGCTTCTCCCTTTCTCATGTTTATATAGTTTTATTAATTTATAATATGACATCCAAAAGGATACAAAAGTAAATATTAGGGAAATTAGGAAAAGAAAAAAGGGAAGTGGATAGTGGGGGGAAAGCAAGGGAAAAAGAAAAAAATGCATTGACTTCCAACTCCTTTGGTGTAGTAAAATAAGGCATTAAGAGCTTCCCTCAAGTTTTTACTTTTTCATAATAATAGAAACTAGCCATTTCTTTAACAACAAATCTAATCTAATTATCTAATTGGTAAACCCCAAAATCAAAGTTTTGGGTTTTTTCCGCCTCAAGCACAAAGTCCAGAAGTGGTTTCCAAGTAGAAATAAAAGTATTTGTGTTTTTTTCCCTTAATCAAAGCAGTCGATTTAGCCATCTCTGCTAACTCCATCAGTTTTTGCAGCCATTCATCCGTTGTGGCAACCTTCCATTTCTGTGCGTAGAGTAGTCTTGCTGCCGTCAACATATACAACGTCAGAGTTCCGAATTTTTCCCCCTCAAGTCTTGTTCCATTAAACCCGAAAGAAAAGTCCCTGGTTTTCTTTTTATACCCACTTTAAGGATTTTCTGTATTAAGATGCTTCTCTCTCTCTCAACAGAAGTTCCAGCTCGTTTTGGCACCGTTCCTCAAGCTGGACCTGCCTGGTGCCGGAGACGGCCACGGGGCAGAACCCATCAGCCTGTTAGTCCACGTGATCCAGCAACTGGACCGAATAGATTCGCTCAGCGAGCAGATCTCTTTCCTGGAGGAGCGCCTGGAAACCTGTAGGTGGCGCCAATGGATCTCCCTCCCTCCCTCCCTCCCTCCCTCCTGCCCACTCCCACTTTCCATCTGGGCCTGTCCCAGATCCATCACAGGGTTTCCCTTGGTGCAAAGTGCAGGAGGAATTGAGACACGGGGGGCTGGTCTGCAGAGCCCTACAGGCTCTTCTGTGGCGCCCCAAGAGCTTCCCACCCCATTTCCACACATTTAGGGATACCATTAGCTCCATATCAGCACCAGGGATCCCTTTCCCCAATTTGCAGGCAGAAGGCTTTAGAGGGGGGAAACCCCTAAAATTTTAATAGAAGAGAGTATTTGTAGCTCAGGGTTGCAATGAGGGGTTCTCTCTTTCTTGCAGGCATTTCATGACCCAACTAGGGAACATCATCAGTGCTAGAAGGGGTTTGCTCTCTGTTTATATACAGTGGCTTGGGCTGTCAGTGGGGGCATTTTTTTCTTCTGGATAGTTTCTTAATTTGGCTGTTATTTAGTGTTTGATAGTCAGGCGGGGCCGGGGGGGAGGGCCTTCTCTGTGGCTGCCCCAGCTCTCTGGAACCAGTTACCTCCTGAGGTCCGGACCATCCCCACCCTATTGGCCTTCCGAAAAGCAGTGAAGACCTGGCTTTTCCGGCAGGCCTGGGGCCGTTGATCTTGCTCTTGTGATCCGGCGAGATCTGGCCATGAATGGTGTGAATGGCTTTTAATGTTTTTAATTTTTAAATGTTTTTTATAATGATTTTAAATGCATTGTGAGCCGCCCTGAATCTTCGGAGAGGGGCGGCATACAAATTGAATAAATAAATAATAAAAAGTCTGACTTGATAATTCCTGGATATGTTTACCGTTTGCTTCTTGAAACTTGAAGCAATAAACAAGACCCCAATGGAGGAACTAGCAACTCAGACAAACAATCCAACAGCCCAATCAAGGAATCAACTCCAACCAGGACTGTCAGGGAAGGCACTAGTATCCAAGCAGAGAGCAAAACCCACCTCCTTGTAACACTGGTGACGTTATCTAGTTGGGTTATGAAACATCTCCAAGAAAACAACCAAGCTCTGAGAGCACCGAGGACCCCACGAAGCAAAGTTTTGGGTGGGCGATGGGGAACCGGAGCTCCTGTTTTGCTCCAGACTCTTTTGAAATAGCGGACAGATGCTTTCATTCCTCTGAAGTCCCCTCTCCCATGTTCTTTCCTTTCCTTCACCCTCACGGACCCTTCCCCCTTGGAAAGCGTGAGCAAGTTCCCCTCCCACCACCCAAGGTTGACTTTGCCATTTTGCCCCCCAATAGGTTCCTGCAAGAACCGGCTCTGAGGCTGAAGAAGGATGGAGGTCCTTGGTGCTCCCCACATCTCACTGTTTTTCTGGTGTGTCTCTCCGTTGAGTAGCAACTGAGCCTTGTTCCAGCAACCAAGCCAAGCCAAGGCAGCGGAGAGGATTAAGAGGCTGAAAATATCACGTTCTCAGCGAGCCCCCCCCTTTTCCCTCCAGCTGGCTGGCTCCCAGGATGGGTCACCTCTCCAAACCCTGCTGGCCAGAGGTTGTGGGAGGGAGGGAGGGAGGGAGACTGGCAGCCTCCTTAGCAAAACATCCCTTGAAACAGGAAGCGTCTTGCTTGCTGAGTGGACAGAGTCGGGTGAGGTGGGCAGGTCTCGCCTCCCCCCCCCCCATGAGGTACAAGAGCAGCAGTTTGGCAAAGGGGCCCCTTTGGCAAAGCTCAGAAGCTGCTCTTTTCCAGGCTGTCACCCAAAATATCTTGGCAAGGCGGGGTTATTTCGGTGGGGAGGGTGGCGCTAAAACAGCCCCCCCCTCTTGTGTAAATGCACCATTAGTGTCCTGCTGGCTTCACTTTCCAATTGTAAAAAAAAACCCTCCCACTGTGTTTCCCATGTCCTCCCTTTTAAAGAAAGAAATAGAACAGAATTATAGGGCCGGAAGGGACCTTGGAGGCCTTCTAGTCCAGCCCTCTGCTCAAGCAGGAGTCTCTATAGCATTCCAGACAAATGGCTGCCCAGTCTCTTCTTGAAAGCCTCCAGTGATGGAGCACCCACAACTTCTTGTGGCAAGCCGTTCCACCGGTTAATTGTCCTCACTGTCAGGAAGATTCTTTTTTTTAAATTTGATTTATATGCCGCCCTTCTCCGGAGACTCAGGGCGGCTTACAATGCGTTAAGCAATAGCCTTCATCCTTTTGTATATTTATACAAAGTCAGCTTATTGCCCCCACAAACTGGGTCCTCATTTCACCTACCTTAGAAAGGATGGAAGGCTGAGTCGACCTTGAGCCTGGCGAGATTTGAACTTACAGTAATTGCAGACAGCTGGAGTTAAATTACAATGCATTAGTCTGCTGAGCTATCCAGGCTCCTTTCTAGGTTGGATCTCTTTAAACCAGCTTCCACCCAGTTCTTCTTAGCCTGCCTTCTGGTGCCTTCAGAGCAGTGCCCCCCCCCCAACCTTTTGGGCACCAGGGGCTGGTTCTGTGGAGAGACGTTTTTCCAGAGACCGGAAGGTTGTGGTTTCGTGGGCTGCTTGCATCCCATGGATGGGGGCTTGTTTGCGTGGCCCAGTTTCTGGCGTGCCACGGATTGGTGCCGGTCCTTGGACTTGGGGATCCCTGCCTTAGAAAGTAAATCAACCCGTGGTGTATTCAGCTGGTTCGAACTGGTAGTGGTGACCTGTGGGTGGGGTGGGCCCGGCTCCCCGTCCTCCCGCCCCGGCACTATACCATCCTATTTAGTTACGTTTTCTAAGCCATGCGCCAGGGGTGGGTTCTACTTACCTTTACTACCGGTTCGCAATGGGGCCGCGCGTGCGTGCGCTCTTCTGTGTATGCGCAGAAGCGTTCTGATGACGTCGGGGTCAGTGGGCGGAGCTTCCTGACGGTTTTACTACCGGTTCTATAGAACCGGTGGGAACCAGGGGCAACCCACCACTGCCGTGCGCATGTGTGCAAGCCATGCATGTGAGCAAAGTGCATGCGTGGAAGGCTGCACGCAGGTGTGTGCACACTCACATTTTCGGTGCGTGGCAAACCAGTGGTAAAATTATATGAAACCCACCTCTGAAATCAACCCCGCCCTCCCTTCTCTGGGACAGCCCCTCAAGTACTGGAAGACCGCAATCGTGTCACCTTTAGGCCTTCTCTTCGATAGGCTTAGACACACCGAGCTTCCTCAACTGTCCGGCTTATGATTTAGCCTCCAGAACCCGAATTGTCTCCGTTGCTCTTCGCTGCACTGTTTCTAGGGCAGTGATGGTGAATCTTTTCGGCACCGAGTGCCCAAATCGGAACATGTGTATGTGTTGTGCCAGAGCACCGGAAACCCAAAGACCAACTGCCAGCGTGCGCATACCTGTTTTTCTGGCCTTTTTCTGGCTCTTTTCAGGCCGTTTTCAGGCCATTTTTTGGGCTGTTTTCCTAGCTGTTTTCAAGCCGTTTTCCGGGCCGTTTCCCAGCTGGTTTTTGCCCTTTTTCAGGCCATTTTTCAGAAACCAGAAGAACAGCTGGCGACAGCGCGCACGCCCACATAGAGGGCTCTGCATGCCACCTCTGGCATGCATGCCATACGTTCACCATCACAGTTCTAGAGTCTCAGATTCTTTTTTGGCGTCATGGTGACCAGAACTGGATGCGGTATTCCAAGCGTGGCCTCACTAATTCAGTGTAAAGTGGTACTCTCACTTTCCGTGATCTTGAATCTTGTCCCTCTGTTGAATGCAGCCGAGGTCTGCGTTGGCTTTTCTGGCTGTTGCAGCAGATTCCTAGCTCCACTTTAAGGGCTGGTCTATTAAGACCTCTCTAAATCCCTCTCACTGTTACTGCTGTTGAGCCAGGAACCACTTATTCTATACCTGTCCATTTGGTTTTTCCTACCTAGGTACAGAACCTGATTTCTCTCACTGCGGAATCGCATCTTATTGGATAGGGCCTGTCGAGACTCTGCTAAATCTTGAAGCTGTCTTCCAAAATGTTGGCGTTTCCTGTCAGCTTGGTGGGAATTTATACTTTTTCTCCCGTGTCTTTTATAAACAGTCCTGATTCTAGTAAAGCAGTCAGAACTCACTAGCGGGAACGTCCTCTTCTAAAATAGCTACTACAGGTAATCTGCCTCAACAGTCTTAAAGGATCCCAGACTCTGCCCATGTTCTGCCTCATGCATTTTCAAAATCTTTTCTTTGTGTCATTTTTTTTTTTAATTTGATTTATATGCCGCCCTTCTCCGGAGACTCAGGGCGGCTTACAGTGCGTTAAGCAATAGCCATTAATAGCCATAGTGTCATTAATCCAACCCCTGTTGAGTTTGCCCCTCAAATATTGGAACTGGCTGCAATGAGTTGGCCATGGCAAGTTGTTCCACAGTATGGTAGGCCCAGGCCCACGTAGTTAATATTAAATGCAAAACAGTTCCAAAAAACAAACAGATTTTATTAAAACAGCTGAGAATTAACTCATTCTCAGCTTATTCCAAATTAAATGAAAGCAAAGTTCTCAAAACACCTTCAGTTTATCTCTGACTTTGGGATAATTAGGCAAACTGCCAACGGCTTTTCTTGGCAACAGCTCAGGAACAGAAGACTCTGACAAGAAAGAAATACATCTAAACACGAAGCAAATTCCTCAACGGTTGTTTTCCAGCAAAGAGGCCAAGAGCCGTTGCTGCTCTTTTAAGCTTTATGGGAGGGGCCAATCATCTCTTGGCCCTACTCCCGAGTTGTCCTCTCTGCTTTAGCTGCTCCTGCCTTCTGGCAGCTCTTCTCATGCATGCATTAGGAACAGGCTCCTCCTGTTCCTCTGCCTCTCTACTGTCAGCCTCTGGAGGCTCCGAAGTCTGCACATCACTCCCAGATGACCCTGGCCCCATCTCTGCCTCCGACGCAGAGCCCTCATCCGGGCCTTCCCCAGGCTCCAGGACTGGCCCATGTTCTTCCTCAGCCTCATCACTGTCCGACTCCGCTGCCAGCTCCTCAGGCTGTTGGCGGACCACAACACACAGCGAATTGGCTGTGGCAAGTTGTCCCATTCCCCTCATGGTACTAAAGTGCTGCAGAGCTGCTTTCACTAGTTAGACAGGCTAGCCAGGTACTTTTGTGTCAGGAGTCCAAGGCTGCATCGCATGGACCAGGTACTAGCACCTAAAGCAGGAACATGGGCCGTTAGTGCATCAAATTGCCTCAGCCTTTGCCGAGGTACCAGAGGCAGCAAAGAAAGCAAAGGGGACAATCCTGAGTCGTCCTTTTTTTTTTTTTTTTTTTTTTTTTTTTACAACAGTGGAAATGTTTTTGCTTTTCTTTTTTCTTGTTTGGAGCGTGTATGTTTCTGGCCACGTGCTGATCTCCATGGTGCTTCCCAGCACATTTTGAGCATTATCGTCTGACGGTGAGGGTCATTGCAATATTGTGCATTGAAGAGCACAATGGAGCAATGGTGGCAAGGATTTGTGAATGAGCTAAGCAGGAGTGTCAAACTCAAGGTCTGTGGGCCGGATCCGGCCTGTGGGGTACTTAAATCTGGCCCGTGGAACTGGCCTGGAAATATCAAAAGGACCGGCGCGTGGTGCCTCTGCCGGCTAAAACAGGCCATGGTAGGGCCATGGACAGCTCCTCTGCAACCCATTTTCAGCCTCCTTGGCCTCCTGCAGCACTCTGCCGGCTGAAAACGGGCTGTGCGGAGGCCCCAGGCCCATTTTCGGCCGGCAAAGTGCTGCAGGAGGCCGGGGAGGCCCACCGTGGCCACACCCAGCCCCATCACACACACACCCAGTCCTCCGAGGTCAAACACAACCCTGATGTGGCCCCCAGTGAAATCAAGTTTGACGCCCCTGAGCTAGAGCCACTTTGTATGCGGAAAAGCTATTGTAACCTGCGTGTAACCTCTTGAAGGAAATGAATGGCTCTTCCCAATGGTTGACCTCCCCATTTCTCATATCTCAAGTCAAAACACGATTGTGACCGAGGTTGGATGGAAGCAAAAGGAAGCAATTAGGAATGGTGGGAACGAGGCCGAGCAGCTGATAAGGAAGGAAACAACTAGAATAAAGGAATGTTCAGGGTTTTGCTGAAGTCTGCAAAAGTTTGAATTGTTATCGTAGAAATAGCACTGGGTTGTTCCTGGTTCCCAATAAATCTGTTCTTGGCTAAGACACCTAAAGAAGTGGGACTTTTAATCTCATTAAAATGTGGAAAACTTAAAATGGTCTCGTTCATTGAACTGGAGGGCCTTGGGAGTGGATTTTTCAGTCTCAAAAACTGGTGAGGTGCTAAACGGGTTGCTGGGGTGGATCTGCCTCTCGGTGGAAATGCCTTTTAAGTGAACTTGAAGTTGTGTGTGTGTGGGGGGGGGGGTCCTTTGCTCTGAAGGTCTTGGAAAAGCCAAGGATAAAGATTTGGGTGGCATCATTCCAGACCGAGCTGGATTTTCCATGGAGATCATTCAGACACCCTCCTGGTGAGGAAAAACGGTAATGGGCCAATTTGGTGAAATGGTGAAGGTGCTGGGCCTAGGAACCAGGAGATTCTGAGTCCCGTCTGGACTACTGTAATGCTCTCTACATGGGGCTCCCCTTGAAGAGCACTCGGAGGCTCCAACTGGTCCAGAATGTGGCCACGCGGGTGATTATGGGAGCGACACGGCGCACCCATGTAACACCTCTCCTGCGCGAGCTGCACTGGCTCCCGGTGGTCTTCCGGGTGCGATTCAAGGTGCTGGTTACCATCTTTAAAGCGCTCCATGGCTTAGGACCTGGGTACTTTACGAGATCGCCTTCTGCCACCGATAACCTCCCACCGGCCAATACGCTCCCACAGAGAGGGACTCCTCAGGGTGCCATCGGTCAAACAATGTCAACTGGCAATCCCCAGGGGGAGGGCCTTCTCTGTGGGGGCATCTGCCCTCTGGAATGAATTGCCCCCAGAGATACGGAGGATCCCTGACCTACACGCCTTTCACCGTGCCCTCAAGACATTATTGTTTCAACAAGCTGGGCTGGCCTAAACATTAATTTTAATGGTTTGATTTGGTTTTTAATAATATTGGGGGCAAATTATTTAATATGTTTTTAAACTGTTTTTAAATTTTATGGATATATGTGTTTTATTGTTGGCTGTGCACTGCCCTGAGTCCCTCGGGAGAAGGGCGGTATAAAAATTTAAATAATAAATAAATAATAAATAAATAAATAAATAAATAACAATAATAGTCCCATTTTAGGCACTAAAGCTGGTTGGGAGACTTTGGGCCAGTCCCTTTCTCTCAGCCCAACCCACCTCACAGGCTTCTTGTAGAAGAAATAGGATGGTGTATTGTGTGCGTTTGCCACCTTGAGTTATAGCAATAGCATTTAGACTTGTATACCGCTTTACAGTGCTCTGTAAGTGGTTTAGAGAGTCAGCTTCTTGCCCCCAACAATCTGCATCCTTGTTTTACCCACCTCGGAAGGATGGAAGGCTGAGTTGACCTTAAGCCTGGTGAGAATCGAACTGCTGGCAGTCAGCAGAGTTAGCCTGCAATACTGCATTCTAACCACTGCGCTACCACAGCCGATGGATGGATGGATGATAGACATAAAGATACAGTAGCAATAGCACTTAGGACTTATATGCCGCTTCACAGTGCTTTACAGCCTGCAATGTTGCATTCTAACCCATACAAAGTGAATATAGCACTAAACGCGGAACATAAGACGGATGTAACAAGGTAAATTAACCCAGGCATGGCTATGGAGCCTCTGCCTCCCTTCCCCCCACCCCCCAATTCCCCAAAGCAAACGTTTTGGAAGGAATCAACCACTCCAGCCTTGCTTCTCTTTAAATAAAATTCTTTATAAAAATAGTACATTTGACAATACCAAAACGCAATCCACGGCTTTGCAATAAGGCACTTTGGCACATGTTTTTGGTATGCTTTTGAAGGGGTCAGGAGAACCATTCTTCAGCTGTCGGAACTACAACTCCCAGCAGCCACCTACTCTTTCTTGTCTCCACCCCCTGAAGTCAGGCTGGTGATGAGTGCTTTGCCTAAGGTTGAGGGCCTCCCTTCCAGTTGCTTGTCCCCCACTTGGACAAGACAACCGTGTCCCCCAAACCCTGTAAATAAAGCTGTCAGGATTCCAAGTAACACCCCCCCCCATCCATCTTTTTTGTTGGTCCTTCAGGCCTGCCAAAAGCTGGAACTGGCTTAAGAGGTTGGTGGATCCAACAGACCCTCTGAATGTTGGAGTTGTGCTTGATGGGTCTTCAGATGCTGAACTTCAGGGGTAACTTCATCCCCTGCTAAGCGGGAGATGGGCTTTGTTGCCGAACTGGAGTGGGATGGAGGGTGGGGGTACAGCAAGAACAGCATCCCAGATACTGAGAAATCCTGGACATTTGGCTGTTCTCCTGTCCACGGAAGGATGACTGATCACCAAGCCCAATGAATTCTCCAGAGAGTCTGGAGCAGTCTTTTTCAACCTCGATGACTTTAAGATGGGTGGACTTCAACTCCCAGAATTCCCTAACCAGCAAGCTGGCTGGGGAATTCTGGGAGTTGAAGTCCACCCATCTTGAAGTTGGGTAAGGTTGAGACCTTCTCTGGAGCCTCCAGATAAAGGAAGCTGAGTTGTGCCTAGTCTCGACCCCCTTTTGGGGGGTCGGGACTGGGACTGTAGAAGAATGATCCATGGGGATGGGTGCAGGGCCACAGTGGATTGGATGAAACCAAGGGAACACTTTTGCATGACGGGGCTGGCAAGGACCTTAAAGATCATCTAAGCCCACCCAACTTGGTTCAGGGTCCCAACCGGTTCAGAAACAGACAAAAGTCTCCACCCTTGAGCAAATTGTCAACCAACAGGCAGTGGCTTTATTGGCTGGGATCGGCGTCAAGGCTTGGTGGGGAGCAATCCCAGTTTAGCAGGGCAGCAGCCCAACGTGCCCGGGAATGTTGGACAAATAGCAAGTTCCGAGTGAACACGACGTCTGTCTGAAAGTACTTCTGATTCTCTTTAAGAGTTTACTCCTGGGAATCTCTGCCCCAACACAACTCAACTGTTGGACTCACAACCCAGCTGACAGGGAAGAGTTGCTAGCAGCATTGTGCCCTCCGTTCTCACAAAAATCGAAATAAAATGGCCATGCTTCGCTGAGCTGATGGGCAAATCCAAACACTACGGCAGGTAAATTTAATCAGATCTCTTTACATGTTCGTAACTGTTTTGAAATCCTCGCCAGCAAAAGGATTCACCCCGTCAGCTCTTCTCTTTGCCATCACGAGATCTCAGAATTTCCAAATTAGTACGTCTGCTTTGCACTCCGGCACCCAAACTATGTGAGGCAACTTTTGGTGACTAAATTATCTCTTCTTGCAACAGAGCTATAGTTATCTCGAAAGAAAAGAACACAGGGGAAACTTTGTCCCAAATAAATAAGAAAGCTTCCTTATTCTTGGGCAAGATTTAAAGTTGGAAGGACTTTATGATGTAGGGACTTCAATGCCCAGAATTCTCCAGCAAGCATTCCCTAGCACAGCTGGCTGGAGAATTCTTGGAGTTGAGGTCCTCGCATCACCAAGTTGGTGAGATGGAGAAGCACTGCACTACAGTGTCAATAGGAGTCCTAAGTAGAGGATGGAATTTGCTTGGTTACCATAATGGCAAACTCTGCCATGGTCCTTCACATTCTCCCCAGCTTACCTGTGGGAGTCTACTTGCATACCTTGTCCCCAACAGTAATAGATGCCGTCTATCAGGACAGCAAACACCCAGCATCCCCTCTTCTGAACGAGGATCATTACTGGTTCGGGAACATTCCCCATCTCAACCTGAAACTATGTCAAATACTGGTAGTGGGGCCTGACCCCCATCTTCCTTTAGGAAAAAGTGCCAAGTGGACCAGGTTCTGGGCCTGCCCACCCAAATTATCCCTGTGCCCAATGAAGGGAAGTAAGCGCCTTCACACCCATCACCCCGGAGGTCAAGGAGGAAGCCATGGACCCAATCCCTGGAGACACCAGGAGACAAAAAGCACTTCGGATTGTTTAAGCTGCTGGGTTGTGAACATGGAGAAGGTCAGGAATCTTTGGTAATAGCAATTTGTGGAGAAGAAGGTGGGGAGAGGAGATTCCTCCACCTGAGAAACTTGAGCACATCCACCGGTTGAATTTCCTTCTCCCCTCACTCAAGTTCTTTGGGAATATCTACACGTTTTCACCACCACATCAAGCAAGGGGGCCATCACCACTCTTTGGGGCAATTGAAGGATCTGTCCCACAGGTGAGCACTCCCCTCCCCTAGCCATTTTGGCAAGAGACCCTACTGCCCAAGGATGGATGCCTCTCCATTGGCTTCTCGGTTCTTTCCCGACAATCTGAAGAAGGTTTCCCTCATGGTGGTGTAGCACTGCTTGACGAGCTCATCAACATCCTCAGTTGTCAGGTCCTTCGTTGAGATGGGCGGGAAGATTTCCACCTTGATTTTGCCTGGAGACAGAAAAGACAGTGCCAAATTCATCTCTATGGACCCTGGTCCTACTGCCCCACTCCACACACTTAGAGCAGGAAGCTCTGTTGGTTGGCCAAAGCCAACTCCCCAAGTATTTGGGAAGGGGGACCCACAAGGCAACTTCTCCACTCACCCAACACATGGCCCAACCCTCAAACCCATCCTCTGTCTTGACCTTATGTTTCTCCCGATTAATTTCCCTCATTGTTCTTTTGGGTTCTCACAACGGAATGGGACCACTCACTGCAATCAACTCGCTGCAGGACAATTCAACAATTCAACTTACTTACTTAAAAATAATGAAAACATTGTTTTAATTTTTGTCATTCACATTTCATTTTGTCCCTCCTTTGGCATCCTTCCTTAAAGGATTCTATTCCACTATTTCTTCAATATTAGGGTAACTCTTGTCCCGCAACAAGTTCTACATGATGAGTTGGCTGCAGCAAATTGGCGGGGGTGACTTAAGTCGCAGACCCTCTATTGATGAGCTGCTTGCCTGGAAGGTGTTATAGAGCCTCACTTTATTGCTTTGACTGGGAGGGTGGGGGGGGGGCTTCCAGAGAAATAGATTTTGGGAGGGCCGAGAATTGGCCAAAAGGCAGTGAAACCAGGACCGTGGGAAACCCTAATCCCGTGATCGCGAACCTGTGGCACACAGAGCCATATCAGTGGGCACGTGAACTCAGTTCCGGCGGGCATGCGTGTGCCAGCCAGTTGATTTTCGGGCCTTCTGGGCCCACCAGAAGTAGGGAAACAGGCTGTTTCTGGCCTCTGGAGGGCCTCTGGGCAGGTGGGGAAGGCCGTTTTTGCCCTCCCCAGGCTCCTAGAGAGGCTCTGGAGCCTGGGGAGAGCAAAAAAAACGAACCTACTAGGCCCATTGTGCTATCATGTGCCAGAAGCAGGGGGAGCATAGGGGGGCATGCGCACATGCGTGGGGGACAGGAAACCTATAAGTATAGCTGTGGGCATGCGTGCGCAACCCCCCCCCCTGTTTTCCCCCGCTTTTGGCACGCAATGGCAAAAAGGTTAGCCATCACTGCCCTAATCTCTCAAGGGTTCTTTCTGACCCTGACTAGGTGGCTCACTGGCTAAGACACTGAGCTTGTCAATCAGAAAGGTCAGCAGTTTGGCGGTTCGAATCCCTAGTACAGGTCTCCTGCATGAGCAGGGGGCTGGACTAGTTGACCTCCAAGGTCCCTTTCCAACTCTGTTACTGTTACTATTTGCTAGTCGAGAAATCTGATTTGTTTCTTGAAAAGCTCTATCAGGGTGCCGTCGGCCAAACAATGTCGACTGGCGGCCCCCAGGGGGAGAGCCTTCTCTGTGGGGGCACCTGCCATCTGGAATGAGCTCCCCCCGGAGATACGGAGGATCCCGGATTTACGCACCTTCTGCCGTGCCCTCAAGACCTTTTTATTTTCCCAGGCTGGCCTGGCCTAACTTCCCTTTTAAACTGTAAATTGTAAATTTATTTTAAACCATTAGGGGTGTTTTAATTTGTTTTGGGCCGAACTATTTAATTGGGTTTTTATATTGTCTTTTAAATTTTGTAATTTGGATGTTTTATCTTTGGCTGTTCACCGCCCTGAGTCCTTCGGGAGTAGGGCAGTATATAAATCCAATAAAATGAATGAAAATTAAATGAAAATTAAATGGGAAGGAAGGGATGCTGCTCTGAACCCACGCATATTAGGAGTGAAACCGAGCATGCTCACCAAGCCAGAAACCTGGATTCCTTTTAGCCATGCAAGAGAAATTTGGATCTCCAAGGACACTAAAGAGAAATAGAACAACACTCTAAGCTGTGCATTATCCTACCTGATGTAAACTTCTTCTTTTCTGGGTTGTAAAACGAAGAAAAGGAGGAATAGACCACGGGAATTATTGGAACCTTCAAAGGGAAGATAATAAAAAAAAAAGTTAGCAAAAATCTGGAATGTTTATAGAGATTCTCAATCATTCAGGTCATGGTTGTCCCAAATGTGCTCTTTTTTTTAAAAGAGGCAACTGGATTTTCTGGTTTTTCTTTGAAGACATTTCGCTTCTCATCCAAGAAGCTTCTTCAGCTCTGGCTGGCTGGTCAGATTCTTCCATTCCCCACCATCCAGTCGGAGCTGAAGAAGCTTCTTGGATGAGAAGCGAAATGTCTTCAAAGAAAAACCAGAAAGTCCAGTTGCCTCTTGGAAAAAAAAAAAGGGATCTTTGGGACAAAAATCTGGAAGTTCTTAAATTTGCAACGATCCCCATTTTTTGACTCCCAGGATGACTTAGACTTCACTTTTTTTACACTACATAATATCGAAGAAAATAATGAAAACTCCCTTCTATCAGGACTGAAGCTCGAAGGTTAAGACTTTTCTTACTATGGTGCTTTATTAAAAAAAAAAAAAGAGAGAGAGAGAGAAATTTTGCCCAGAAGAGGAACTCGGAGAGCTGTAGAAGGAAGTCAACCAAAAGGGAACTTGACCAGAGTCAGGTGTTCAGGAAAAAAAGTTGCACAAGAAGGGGCAAGGGGTAACCATTACGTAACATAACATGATGTTGAGTTCACCATTAAAAATGTCGAAAAGTTGAACCTCGCTGCATGTGTATAAGAAAAGGAATGAACTGATCATAATGTCGTTGTGATGCAGTTGAAAATAACTCTGCATTCAATTGTGTGTTTGTTTGTTTTTTTGCAATGTCCTAAAGTTATGTTCTGGGAGGAAATAATTAATATTGGAAGGGACCTTATAGGTCATCTAGTCCAGCCTTCTCCCGCTCAAGCAGGAGACCCTACACCATTTCTGACAAATGGCAGCCCAATCTTTTCTTGAAAGTCTCCAGGGATGAAGCTCCTGATTAATGTATATTTAGTGGTCAGTTCCTTCCTCAGAATCAGAATAAAGCTGGGAGGGTTAGGTTTAGGGTCTTCTAATTCAATCCCCTGCTCAAGAAGGAGATCCTATACTGTTTCAGACAAGTGACTGTCCAGTTCCTTCTTAAAAACCTCCAGTGGTGGAGCACCCACAACTTCTGGTGGCAAGCTGTTCCACTGGTTAATTGTCCTCACTGTTAGGAAGTTTCTGTTGTGGTCCGCCAACAGCCTGAGGAGGTGGCAGCGGAGTCGGACAGCGATGAGGCTGAGGTAGAACAGGGGCCAGTCCTGGAGCCTGGGGAAGGCCCGGATGAGGGCTCTGCGTCGGAGGCAGAGATGGGGCCAGGGTCATCTGGGAGTGATGTGCAGACTTCAGAACCTCCAGAGGCTGACAGCAGAGAGGCAGAGGAACAGGAGGAGCCTGTTCCTAGTGCACGCATGAGAAGAGCTGCCAGAAGGCAGGAGCAGCTAAAGCAGAGAGGACAACTCGGGAGTAGGGCCAAGAGATGATTGGCCCCTCCCATAAAGCTTAAAAGAGCAGCAATGGCTCTTGGCCGTTGATAGACTTGTTCTTGTCTTGCTGCACTTATCTCTGGTCGGCGTCTTCTGCTTCTGACCTTTTGCCAAGAGAAGCCTTTGGCAGTTTGCCTAATTATACCAAGGTTGGTGATTAGACTGAAGAATTTGTGTTATAAAGAATTTGTTTTGATTTAGTTTGGACTACGCTGAGAATGAATTAATTCTCAGCTGTTCTGTTTGCATCGACTATTACCTACTTGGGCCTGGGTCACAACAGTTTCTCCTTAATTCCAGGTTGCTTCTCTCTCTGATTAGTTTCCATCCATTGTTTCTTGTCCTGCCCTCTGGGTGCTTTGGAGAATAATTTGACCCCCTCTTCTTTGTGGCAGCCCCTCAAATACCGGAATACTTATATCACGTCACTCCCTAATTCTTCTTTTCTCTAGACTAGCCAAACCCAAATCCTGCAACCATTCTTCATATGTTTTAGTCTCCAGCCCTTGATCATCTTAGTTGCTCTTCTCTGCACTTTTTCCAAAGTCTCAACGTCTTTTTCACCACAATTCACCAAAATTTCCTCTCGCTCTTGCACGGAATTCATGCCTCGCAGCCATACATCATAACTAGAGAGAAGCTTTGAAGCTCAATCTTTTTATGAGTTCATCCAGGCCCCCAAAAGATTGTTTTTGCACATGGTTGTTAATCTGTGAATCTCCTTTTTCCCACCTGTCATTTATCCATTCTGGAACCTTCTGACTTCTCAAGGCCATCCCTGACCCCAGTTCTTGCTGCTGCTGCTATTTAATTCTTTGCCTTAATCTTCCCTCTTGAGTTTGCATTTTGCTTCCACTTTTTCTAGAAGTGTGGTGCCCTGAACTGGACTCAGGATGGATCTGACCAAAGCAGTTCTTTGAAGATTTTGAAAAGGAGTACAGATAGTCCTCAACGTACGACCACAATGGAACCCCAACTTTGTTGCTAAGCAAGACCGTTGTTAAATGAGCTTTCCCCCATTTCACGATCTTTCTTGCCACAGTTGTTACGGTAAGTGAATCCAGCTGTTGAGTTAGGTTGTGAAGCAAATCTGGCTTTCCCTTGACTTTGCTTGTCGGAAAGTCTCAAAAGGGGATTACGTGACCTTGGGACACAGCGACGGTCATAAGTATGAGTCAGTTGCCAAGTATTTGGATTTTGATCAAGTGGCCATGGGGTCATTGAAGAAATTATAAAACAGAAGTTGGAAATGAGGCCGGAAATCTTTCTATTGGGAATAATTACAGCACAATATACCAAAGAAATAAAATACTTAATTATTCATATCTTAACAGCAGCACGCATACTCTTTGCCCAAAATTGGAAATCTGAGCAATTACCGACAGAAAACAAAATAATAGCAAAAATTACAGAATGCGCAGAAATGGATAGGCTTACAAAGGAACTACAAGAGAAAGATGATACTGATTACTATTAGTGTGGCAAAGATGGTATAGCTGGCTGGAGGAAAAGATAGGAACATAAAAATAACTTTGAGTACCTAATTGGAAATGTAAAGAACTAAACAAAGAGCGGACTATAATGTTTTATATATAAATATGTAAATATGTAAATATAGATAGCCATGGAGAAAGATAAGAAAAATAGAAAAATAACCCACCGATGTGATAGCTATAAGAGTCAGTCGCAAGACTGAATTGTTGTTTGTTTGTTTTGTATGTTGTTTTAATGTATTTGTTTGTTTGTATATTTTTAATCAATAATTTTTTTAAAAAAAAATGGCCACAAGTCCCTTTCCGCAGTACCGTTGTTAACTCCGAATGATCACTAAACGAACTGTAAGTCGAGGACCACCAGCGCTATGTAATGTTTGCCAACTTGAGTTATTTATTAAAAAAAAAAAAGGCAGGATATAAATAATCATAGTTATAAATAATCCTATTTCAATCCATGGGGCGCAAGTCACTTCTGCAAAGAAGCGTCCCTCACCTGGCTCTGGACTGCGAGATGAAAAGCCCCCTTCTTAAACGGCAGAAGGTCTCCGTTCATGTTCCTTGTTCCCTCTGGGTAAATCCAGATCTTGAGCTGCAAGCAAAAGGACAAACAGACTTTAGTACTTGGTGTGTATGTGTGGCACACATTCAGTTTTGTGACAGGTTCCCCTGGCTGTGAGGCTCCTAAGCCCTCTGAGCCAAAAACAGCCCTTGAAATCTGAGCAGCTACCCATCCTCCCCTGGTCAAGATTTCAGAAATACCACCCAAAGAAAATGTCCTCCTTCTTCCACTCCATTCCAAGATTTCTGCTGCATTTTCTGAAGGGGGAAAGTTCCTCCCGGCGCAAAAACTGCAGAAAACTAGAAACTCAGTTGCGCTGGTTGAAAATCTAACAGCAAAGCAGGCCACTAGTACATAAACAGAGAGCAAACCCTACACTCGCTAGCACTCGCAAGCTCAGGGAGCAGAGAGGACCTCACAGTTCAACCTAGAAAAGAGAGGCAGATCTTTCAAAAGATAAGTTTTGGCTGCTACAGCATTCAAAGATAGTGTTTGAAAAGCACATTTCTTACTTATGGAAAGTTGCGCTTTTAAAAAGGTAAATCTTTTCCGCCTCAGGACTTTTAAAACGAAACACTTAAAAAACAATTTTGCAGAATTTCTATTGATTTTCAGCTAACATGAAATTCATAGAATCCTAGGTCTGGAAAGGGACTGTGGAGGTCTCCTAGCCCAACCCTATTTTTGAAAACCTCCAGCAATATCTTGATTTGATTTGATTTGATTTGATTTGATTTGATTTGATTGGGCAGTGAATTCAAATAACTTTTGAGGCTGTTTAAACTTTAGAATTAATTTTGCCACCTCCAGGACATTGTTTGAACAAGAAAGTGTCAAATTTTGTTTTCACAATATCTACAGCTGGTGGCATCCTCTAGTTGATCCTGGCTTACCTTGAAAAAAGATAAGCAAGATGACATTTGATTAGGACGCTGGCTGGGGAATTCTGAGAGTTGAAGTGTCCACAAGCCTTAAAGTTGTCCTGTTTGAGAAAGACAGCTCTGAAGTAAATTTTTCTCTTTGGCTGGACGGAGTCAGTGAGAAAATGCACTCTGACCCCAGCTGTGTGCATCATATCAACTGCCAGAAGGGGGTGCTGTTGCCCTGGCACGCTTTCAGGTGTGGGAAGAAGAGCAGATTTGAACCAAACTTACTTAGAACTTACTTAGAATAGAATGAGCTGGAAGGGACCTTGGAGGTCTTAAAGTCCAGCCCCCTGCTCAAGCAGGAGAACCTATACCATTTTAGATAAGTGACTGTCTAGACCTGTGATGGTGAACCTGTGGCATGTGGAAGCCATATCTGTGGGCACACGAGCGTTGCCCTAACTCAATTCCAGCATGTATGTACGTGCCAGCCAGCTGATTTTCGGGCCTTCCGGGCCCACTGGAAGTTGGGAAATGGGCTGTTTCTGGCTTCCAGAGGGCCTCCGGGGGGGGAGGCCGTTTTCGCCCTCCCCAGGCTCCTAGAAAGCCTCTGGAGCCTGGGGAGGGCGAAAAACAGGCCTACCTGGCCCACTGTGCCATTGTGTACCAAAAGCGTGGGGAGGGGGTCATGCCCGCATTTGCAAGGGGCAGGGCACATAGAATTATGGATTTGGGCACATGTGGGTGCGACCCCCCCAGCGCTCCCCCCGCTTTTGGTACGCCCACCCAGTCACATTACCTCACCACCACCAAGCCACGCCCACAGAACCGGTAGTAACAAATTTTACATTTCACCACTGATTCCTTATGTCACATGTCTCACAGAACTGGCATAGAAGTGAGAAAGCCTCAATGTAGAATAAATTCTTGAAGATGACCTGACCCAGTTTTTATTGCAAAAGATTAACTGATTTAGTAAAAGGAGTTGCATCTAGGTAGCTGGCACAAGTCCAAGCCACAAATATAAAAGCTTTCTAAATGCTATGCGATAAGACCACATTTTATTTTGCTGCACCCACCTCAGTTCAAGAGGGCGATTTGGGTCACATTTCTTGGAAAAGCTTCATTGATGACATAACGTTCCAGAATTTTATTCTTCTTTACATACTGATAGTATATTAGCAATGTCATAAAATACTTTCAGCTTATCCTTAACTTATGACCAAAACAGAGATCGAAACTTCCGACTGCTAAGCAACTGGTGTTTAAATGAGTCATGCCTAATTTTACAACCTTTTTTGCACGGTTCTTAACTGAATCACATGGTCATTAAAGGGAATCCACTTTCCCCCAGTGGCTTCGCTTGTCCAAAACTGGTTGTGAAGGTCACAAATGGCGATCATGTGATACAACCCCTGCCCCCAGGACTTTGCAACTGCCATAAATGCATGCCAGTTACCAATCGTTATCAATTTTTGATCCCATTAATTCTGAGGACAAGTTGTAACTTTATATTGGTTGTTACACAGTTGTAACTCAAGGACTATCTGTTGTGGCCCGTCAGCAGCCTGTGCAGCTAGTAGCTGATTCCGACAGCGAGGAAGCTGGTGTGGTGCTGTGCCAGCAGCCTGGGCAGCTGGCACTCAAGTTGGACAATGAGGAGGCTGGGGAAGATGTGGTGCCAGAGGCGGGGATTCAGCCAGGGCCTTCAGAACCTCCAGAAGCTCCTATAAGTCAAGAGGAAGAAGAGGAGGAGCCTCTTCTCGATACAAGGGCACGCAGAGCTGCCAAAAGGCAGGAGTGGCTCCTCAGGAGGAAGTCTCCTCGAGAGTAAGGCTTGGGGCTAATTGGCCACTCCCTTAGCCTATTTAAGGAGGAAGGCAGACTGAAGCAATTTGCAAGGAACAACTTAGTTCACATACCTTCGTGTCTTGTCTTGCTTATCTTATCAGCTTCCTGCAAATTGCTTCTGGGCATTCTGCCAACCATAGTAAGCTTTCAGTATTATTCTTTGAATTCTTGGCAGCTGTTAATGCAGTTAATTAACAGCCGTTGTTGTAAAAGACTGGTTTATTTAATAAACTAAGGTTTGAACGGACTTTGTGTGTGCTGCGTTCTTTGGGGTCCGTAGCTGGGGCAGGAGACTCTCTGTACCTGCGCTCCCTTGTGGCTTTGTACAGTAAAATTATAAAAAGAAATTGCACTGTGGTTTGTTTACTTTTTTCAAACCTGGAAGGCTGCACAGGTAAGTCCTTGACTTACAACAGTTCGTTTAATGATGATTCAAAGTTTACAACGGCATTGAAAAAAGTGACTTATGGCCATTTTTCAAACTTACAATCATTGCCGCATCGCCATGGTCGGGTGATCAGAATTCAGATGTTTGGCGACCGACTCATATTTACGACGGTTGCATTGTCCGAGGGGTCATGTGATCCACCTTTTGTGACCTTCTGAGAAGCAAAGTCCATGGGGAAACCAGATTCATTTAACAACCATGCTACTCACTTAACAACTGAGTGATTCACTTAACAACAGTGGCAAGAAAGGTCGTAAAACAGGGTAAAAGTCACTTAACAAATGTCCCACTTAGCAACAGAAATTTTGGGCTCCAAAATTGGTCTTAAGTAGAGGACTACCTGTACAGGCATAGTTTGATTTTTTTTTTTAAAAAAAATCTACAACTCAAGTAAAATTATGAGCTGGATCTTGGAATCACAAGGAAAGCTCAACAAAGTGAGGTTGAAAATGCACACTTTTCTACACAAAGCAGTTGTTGCTACATGCAAATATACAATAATGTCTTTGAGGGCACGAAGCAGGACTGCCTTTCAGTGATTATACAAACTCAGATACATACATACATACATACATATATATATATATATATATATATATATATATATATATATATATATATATATTTCGCTATCGGGGTGTCTCAATAGGAAAACACTTAACATATATATAGAGAGAGATAGACAGCAGCTCCGATCACGCTTTCCTTGCACAAGCACGAAGCCGAAGACACCAGCCTGAAGATGACGAGTGAGACCTTGTCGAAAAGTCGCCAAGATACTCTCAATCTTACACGGGTTCAGAGGTTTTCACGGGTATTTGTATGTAGGTCTTTGGTTATTCGGGTTTTCTCCCTCGTAAAATTGGAAGTGTCTTGGCGACGTTTTGACGAAGTCTCCTTCATCATCTTCAGGCTGGTGTTTTCGGCTTCATGCTTCTTACGAAGCCGAAAACACCAGCCTGAAGATGACGAATGAGACTTCGTCGTAACCAAGTTTGCAGCCATAGCTCAGTGACATCACATCCACTATCCTAGGCTTCTTCAGAGAGCAAGCAAGCATTTTGCTCCCTATTGGGAGACTAATATAGATCTGTTTCGGACTGATTGGTCCAAATCAGTCCGAAAGAAGACAAAAAAAGAAAGTAAATACTTAGCCTCTACGGGGAGGGAATATATGATAAGGGTGTGGCCAACTGATGAGGACCAATCAGTCCGAAATAGATCTATATTAGTCTCCCAATAGGCAGCAAAATGCTTGCTTGCTGTCTGAAGAAGCCTAGGATAGTGGATGTGATTTCACTGAGCTATGGCTGCAAACTTGGTTAAGTAGGAAAATACCCGGATCTTGACAGACTTGAACAATGGGCCCTATCCAACAACATGAGATTTAATGTGGAGAAAAGCAAGGTTATAATCTTGGCAGGAAAACCCAAAGGTACAAGTACAGATTAGGCAAGACCTGGATCCAAAACAGTATCTGTGAGAGGGACCTTGGAATCCTAGTGGACGATTACTTAAACATGAGCCAGCAGCCAAAAAAGCTAATACTATCCTGGTTTGTATAAACAGAGGCACAGAATCAAAATCACGCAAAGTATTAGTACCGCTTTATAGAGCCTTAGTAAGGCCACACCTGGAATGCTGCATCCAGTTTTGGTCACCACATTACAAAAAAGTTGTTGAGACTTTGGAAAAAGTGCAGAGAAGAGCAACGAAGATGATCAAAGGCCTGGAGACTAAAATGTATGAAGAATGTTCGCAGGATTTGGGTTGGGTTAGTCTAGAGAGAAGAAAGACTAGTGTCAGCGTTCCAGAAAAACGCCAAGTAAAGACACGGAAGCAAGCATTTGGAAGCTTTGGAAGTCATATTAGGCCGGAAGCACCAATGCTGCCACTAGTGGGGATATGAGAGCAGTTTTCCAGTATTTGAGGGGCTGCCATAAAGAAGAGGGGGTCACCTTATTCTCCAAAGCATCAGAGGGCAGGACAAGAAACAATGGATGGAAACTAAGCAAGGAGTGCTTGCTGGAATGAAGGAGAAATTTGCTCCTTCATTCAGTGAGGACAATTAACCAGCGGAACAGAAGTTGCCTTCAGAAGTTGTGGGTACTTCATCCCTGGAGGTTTTTAAGAAGAGACTGGACAACCTACCTGTGTGAAATGATATAAAATCTCCTGCTATGGGCGAGGCATTGGGCTGGAAGACTTCCAAATTCCAATGCTATGATTCTGTGTTTTATGGTCTAACTTCCACTTTGGTCTCTCAAATTATTGAGAACGGGGAGAAAATCTGAAGCTCTTCTGGGAAACCAGAAATTTAAAGTGCTCTAAAATCAGCTGATCCCATTCTACCTAGCCAGCAAAATTAATGGCACCTTTTGTATCTGCTGGGTTGCTCTTGTACAAGTAGCCAGATGGGTTTGAGCCGATTAGGAAAGAAAATAGCTGAAGGACTCTTGAGGTATTTGAAAGGTGGCATTCAAATATTAGCTTTTTCTTCAAAGTTGTTTGGACTGGAACGTTTCCAAATATCTTAGGGAGCTCAGGTGAGGAACAGGTGGTACCCTGGCACAGATCAGGTCAGGTCAAAGGTCAGGAAAGGCACGTGGAAGCTGTTAGCCAGCCTGAGAGCAGCTTCCTCCGAGTTGGCCTTCTGCCAGTTGGTCAGTTGCCTGATTCCCTTCACGGTTAAGTTTAGCTGGAAACAACTCCTGGTATCCTTGTTGTTGTTGTTGTTTTTAGTCGCAAAGTCGTGTCCGACCCATTGTGACCCCGTGGACAATGTAACTCCAGGCCTTCCTAACAGTAACAGAGTTGGAAGGGACCTTGGAGGTAATCTAGTCCAACCCCCTAGTCACGCAGGAGACCTGTACTAGGGATTCGAACCGCCGAACTGCCGACTTTTCTGATCGACAAGCTCAGTGTCTTAGCCACTGAGCCACCTAGTTGGTCTGTCCTCTACCATCCTCTGGAGTCCATTTAAGCTCACGCCGACTGCTTCAGTGACTCCATCCAGCCACCTCGTTCTCTGCCGTCCCCTTCTTCTTTTGCCCTCCATCGTTCCCAGCATGAGGCTCTTCTCCAGGGAGTCCTTCCTTCTCATTCGGTGGCCAAAGGATTTGAGTTTCCTCTTCAGGATCTGGCCTTCTAAAGAGCAGTCAGGGTTGATCTCCTCTAGGACTGACCGGTTGGATGGCCTTGCAGTCCAAGGGACTCACAGGAGTCTTCTCCAGCACCAGAGTTCAAAGGCCTCCATTCTTTGGCCTTCTCACCCTTCCTTATGGTCCAACTTTCACAGCCATCCATTGCAACTGGGAAAACCATCGCCTTGACTATATGCACTTTTATTCTCAGGGTGATGTCTCTGCTTTTTAGTATGCTGTCTAGATTTGCCATGGCTTTCTTCCCCAGGAGCGTACATCTTTTAATTTCTTGGCTGCAGTCCCCATCTGTGATGATCTTGGAGCCCAGGAAGATAAAATCTGTCACTACCTCCATTTCTTCCCCATCTATTTGCCAGGAATTCAGAGGGCCGGATGCCATGGTCTTAGTTTTCATGCCAACTTTTGCACTCTCCTCCTTCACCCGCATCCAGAGGCTCTTTAGTTCCTCTTCGCTTTCTGCCATTAGAGTGGCATCATCTGCATATTTGAAGTGGTTGATATTTCTCCCGGCAATCTTAATTCCAACTTGTGATTCATCTAGCCCCGCCTTTCTCATGATCTGGTATCCTTAGAGGAGCCAAAAGCATTTTAGCAAGAAAAACACAAGCCTTTTCTCCTTCTGTGTCAGTGGTGGGTTGCCCCCGGTTCGGACCGGTTCGCAAGAACTGGTAGTAAAACCAGCGGGAGGCCCCGCCCACTGCCCCAGATGTCGTTCTACTGGTTCACACAATCCTGTTGCGAACCGGTAGTAAAGGTAAGTAGAGCCCACCCCTGTTCTGCATGTATGGGTGGGGCAAGGCAGCTTCTTCATCAGCAAGGTAAAAAGCCTGTGTGCGCAAGGAAATTGTGTGTATGAAATGCAGGGTGATTGGTGTGCCCTGATAGTCCGATCTGCTGGTCTTGGAGGTCTCCGATGCTGTTTCGGTATCCAAAGACCCCGGCTGTATGAATCTGATTAAAATAGACAAGATGGGAGTCCCAACGGTACCGTAAAAGTTCCACTTGTTTTGCAAATAAGTGCAAATAAGTAAACAGTTAAAAATGCACACTTGCAAGGAACAAAGAACTTTTTTTTATTATTTCATCAGTTCCTTCTGTTGCAGGTCTGGGGCTTAAAATGCATATGGAGCTCGCCAAAGGATCTTGCCACATCTCCACCTTTTAACTTTCTTGCTTAACTTTTGGGGAGGGGAGGGGCACATCCAGCCACCCTTTTAGAGGGCAACAATTCACTCAACCAGGCATGTCTTGACAAGGTGCTGGGTGTGGTTGCTTCAGCTCAGACATATTTACTTCTGCTTAGAATCTGCAGCCTTATTGGGACGAAGCAGTGACTGGATTCCTGAGGTTGTTAGTGAAAACCCCTTTGAGATGCCTTCACAATGCTAAGTCCATCTTTTCCCCCATCGTGAAGAAAGACCTCTTCAGCAAATCATTATAGAAGATGGTTGCATTCACACAAAGGTTAGGGTGTTCCAAGGTTATTGGAACACCCTAACCCTTGCAGATGGAGACTACAGCCAAGGAATCAAAAGGCGCTTGTTCCTGGGGAGGAAAGCCATGGCAAATCTAGACAGCTTACTAAAAAGCAGAGACATCACCCTGCCAGCAAAAGTGCGTATGGTCAAGGCTCTGGTTTTCCCAGTTGCAATGGACGGCTGTGAAAGTTGGACCATAAGGAAGGGTGAGAAGGCCAAAGAATGGAGGCCTTTGAACTCTGGTGCTGGAGAAGACTCCTGCGAGTCCCTTGG